>NC_139976.1:12108898-12366324 GCF_963993115.1 Abramis brama | reverse complement strand
ATGTAAATATAAAAAGAAATAATAAAACAAGACATTTCTGTCAGTTTATGCATTGGTGATAGGGATTTTGCATTATTAAGTCACTGCATTATTCATTCAAACGATTCATTAAAACACTGATTAAATCATTAAAAAATACTTTCTATATTCGCGAGTCCGAGAACCGATTCGTCTAAACTAGGGGTGTCGGAATATACCGGTGTTGACGATAATCGTGATATTCAAAGCATGAAATATCGACATCGTGTTAATTTAGAGTGTGACAGCAGATTCTCTTTCTCTAATGTACGTCGCCTCCTCAACATAATATACGCCAATCATACAAAAGCTAGTGGGGCAGCAATCTTATCCTTGGATGCGCAGAAAGCTTTCGATCAGGTCGAATGGCCCTATGTGTTTGCATCATTACAAAGGTTTGGGTTTGGCGAGACATTTATATCATGGGTCAGATTGATGTATGCCAGGCAAATGTGTTCAGTTTTAACTAACACAGACAGGTCGCCTAGGTTTCCCTTGCACCGCTCAGTGCAACAGGGTTGTCCCCTCTCACCTGCACTTTTTGCCATTGCGATAGAGCCTCTCGCCCTAAGTATAAGGCGTCATACAGATATCACAGGTCTTGAAGTGGGGGGTAGGCAAGCGCTTATTAGTCTGTATGCTGACGATATAATATTGTATTTGCGGAACTCTGAGAGATCAGTTCCCATTCTCCTAAATTTAATTACTTCTTTTGGGAGACTATCGGGGTATACAATTAATTGGTCAAAGAGTAACTTTATGCCTCTCTCTGATACTTACAGGCCTGTTTTTTTGGAGAATATTCCGTTTAAGATAGATTCTTTAAGGAACTGGATTCTATAATCTTGTCTTACGTTTGGAATTATAAGACCCACCGGATTTCTAAAAGTCATCTACAAAAATCCAAGTCTTCAGGTGGTCTGGGTATGCCAGTATTTAAACATTATTATTGGGCTGCCAACATCAGGGCTTTAATGTTCTGGCTGAAGGGGACACCGGGTAACCTGACCCCTGAGGCCCCCTTGTGGGTACAAATGGAGACTAACTTGGCTGTTGGCGCCTCCTTAACGGCACTGCTGTTCTCCAAATTGGATAAGCCTAAAGAGTTGAATAAATTAAGTTTTGTTTTGAAAAATTCAGTCAAAATCTTAAATCAGGTGAGAAAATGTTTGTCACTGCCGGAGACCTCTGTTCATATGGCAATTTGTTACAATCATTCCTTTTTACCCCCGTGGTCTGAACTTAGGAAGAAGGGTTTAGGTTCCATTAAAGATCTTTATGTTGAAGGGCGGTTTGCATCTTTTGATCAGTTAAGAGAGAAATTTGATTTGCCTCACGCACATTTTTTTCGCTATTTACAAATCAGAAGTTATGTTAGGTCCAAAATTTGTCATTTTGAACTCCTCCCGGAGAAGCATGTCTTTTTCGATGTTCTTTTTAATCCACCTGACTCTAGGCATCTTATTTCTAAATTTGTTTGTTTATTTGGAAGCTGCCTTTCAGTCCCTACTGTAAGATTTAAAGAGGCCTGGGAAGAAAACCTAGGAGTTGAGCTCTCCGAAGATACGTGGGACAGGTGCTTGGCTACGATACATGCCTGTTCAGTCAATAGCAGACACCAACTGATCCAATTCAAAGTTATCCACCGCTTGCATTACACTAAAGCCAAATTGCATAAAAGTTTTCCCGCTGTTTCACCAATGTGTGACAGGTGTAAGGTGGCAGAGGATACAGCCTCTCATGCTTTCTGGTTTTGCCCTTTATTGTTTGGATTTTGGTCAAGCATTTTTGACTGGTACTCCAAAGCTTACAGTAAGCCTCTTTCACCGGATGCTGAACTCGCCATCTTCGGCTTCTCACAGCGCACTTCCTGCCTTTCAGGTGCATTGTAACAGTCCCTAATGCGGGGCATGGTCGTGGCTAAGAGACTTGTGCTTAAAAACTGGAAATCATCCTCACCCCCTTCCTTCCAGATGTGGATTATGGACATGATCTCCATCATACAGATGGAAAGACTTCGATTTTTGAGGACTGATTCTATTGAAAGGTTTTCTGCTGTTTGGGGTTCATTTCTTGGGCATTTGGACAAGTTGACAAGTTGACAACTCAGTCAGCTAATTCTCAAAAAATTAGAGCGTGACAATATACCGGTATTGGCGATAACCACAATGTTTAAAATGAACAGGACTCTTATGATAACATGACACGTAAATACTCCAGCGCCAGTACCTGGGTGACCTCTCAGGTGGCTGTATTGCACTCGCTGACACCTATCAAATAAGAAGTCGACGCAGCGCGCGCCCGCGCAGCTAATCTGAGAAGAATGTCGTCTGAGCGAGAGAGTGAAACACTCTGTCCACACCCGAAAAAATTAAGCTCACAACATCTCCTAAAGAAAACATCTCCTTAAAGGGGGTCGCACACCGGACGAGAAGCGCAAGTCTTTAAAATTCGAACGCATTATTCTCTATGAGTGTACACACACCGGTGCCATTTGGCATCTGTCTGCGGCGCCCAGCAACGGCTCAAAATCCGGCCGTGACACAGAGCGCCATTTACATAGTTTTATATTAAATTTACATTATATTTGTCTCAAATCATCGTTAATGACTTCACCCTGTGCTGCCATGTACATTTAATTTTACATTCATTCACAGAAATCAGCTGCTTGAATGAGAATTGCTGATGTTATCAGAGTTTCAGGTGAGATTTTCAATTCATTCAGTTGACGGATGCTCTGAGGTAAAGTGTTCAGATCACAGACTCAGCAACAATTGTATTTAATTGTACAGTGCAATCATAACATAGTACAGACAGACATTATCTTCATTTCATAATGTCCTCAAACATAACAATTTTGCTGGCCATAAACTGAGAAAGTGCGCGTCCGGTGTGCGATACCTCGAGTTGTCCTAGACACGCGTTTAGTTGACTAAAAACGTGGCGCTTCTCGTCCGGTGTGCGACCCCCTTAAACCCAATCTGCAGAATGTGTAGCCACTAACCTTTTTACCCATCTCCGTGTCCATCACTCTGCGGATTACGCCATTTTACAGAGAGTAAATTGCGATTATATTACTAGTCATGGAATGGGAAACGTGATATTAACCTGTTAACAGTAGGTTTCTGTGATCATATATCCCATTTCTTTACTCATCTTATTTTTAACACTTAACACTTGAAAGGCAAAACTCCTAGTAACTTATTTACAGATACAGCAGTGCTGTTTCTGGGTTTTACATTAGTAGTTCAATATCACAGACTCCAAACTGCCTTGGGCAGGTCCTTGAAAGAAAATTACCTTCACAGCTCCTAAGTCACGCATCTCCTGCACATCCGTCCGATACTTCATATTTTCTACAGACTGTCTCATTCTTTAAAGTCTCTTGAGCCACAAATTCATTGCAAATTCGTCTTTGATTTTTTTAACATCTGTCACTAGACCTCCCTTCAACTTCGAAGATACACTCTGCTCTCATTGCCATTCATTTTGAGAGAAGCCAAGAGTTGATATGGCGCATTCTTCTACCTGGTTACCTAGATGATATGCTGCTGAACTGCTATACAGGATATGAAGTATTGACAAAATGTCTCCAGTTACTGCATCTCTACGCACCTCTGGCCTTCCAGCATCCTGTTCACCCTGAAACTATCCTGAAAGACACAGGCAAGGTAGGCACTAATTACACATGCTGTTTAAAGTTTAAGGTCGTTAGCTGATGAGATTGACAGGGCTGTGGAGCAGAGCCGAGCGGATGTATGGGTGTCGGGTGTACGTGATATTAAAGCTTGTACAGCGCTCATCCACTCTTGTAATTACAACAATTAACTGTTGTGATTACCAACAGCTTTATTTGGCACTATGGAGTGGAAATAAGGAGGCTTAATGTGGAAGGATGATTATTGATAACTCCTCATGTGTGAGAGACGGTCAAGGCAGCGAACTATAGGAATAATCCCCCTCGATTATCTTGTAGCGGAGATTAGCTTTAAGAAAATTAGCTGTGTTGGTTTTTGCTAATGATCAGATTATTAGCCACAATCTATGGACTTTCAGTACAGTTGCAGACCTGCAGATTGGGCCCATGAAAGTGGATTAAGCCTTGTTTAGGCACTGGGGCTATTATTTATGAGTGAACTTAGCTTAATGGAACGCAAGAAAATCAAGCTAATGCTACGGCTAATTCTGTCAGCCTAAAATATCATTCTGCCCACAAGCATGTACAGTGAGACTCAAGTTAAATAGGCCAGCATTACCATGGATACACAGCGCTGTCGGAGCAAAACAAACAAACAAATCAAGATGGAAATTCTCCTCAGTATCTGAAGAAATTATGCGTATTCAGTTGTTATAATAAAAATGATGCTAAATTACAAAAACAAGCCAAAGTGGCAAGACATATCGCTCCCCAAACAAAAACAAGGCCTTCCAGGCACGCTTTTTCACGACAAGATCCGGTAACAGTTTCCTGTTCCTATAACGGCTAATTATACGGCAAACAACACCATCGAGTAATCTTTCGCAAAGCAGGCCTGGTTTGTAATAGCTTTGTCACATTTGCTAAAAGACCAGACACCCACAACTTCCCTCTGATAGTAATTTCCTGTTTATACACTAACACAGCTTCTGGAGCTGTACCTATTCAGCTTGAGTTATTGATTAATGGGCATGTTGCCTCGCAGGCTCAGTCTCATTAAAAACGACTGGCTTTCAGTGATTTGGGCCTTGGGCACAGATGGAAGGAGCCTGCATGAGTGGAGCTGACTCAGGAATGCCAATCCTGGCTGTCTCTCTGTCTCCGCTCCTGACCCTCTGCTTCAGTGCAAGACAGGCAAACTGAGTTATTTACAGCTGCAGCATTTCCAGATCAGATTGAGATATTGTTGGAGAACACATCAATGTTTAAAAACATGCCACTGAACGCCACTATGTCTGGAGCATCCGTTAGGTCTAATTTTCGCAGAGAGCTGTTGTCACCGCCGGATAAGACAACAGCACAGAGCGCCGTATGAATTTTACAGGACACATCTTGATGCTCTTCTAAGACTCATTCATTGTTTCTTTGGAGAGTGGTTAAACATCTCGAACATCACTCAAAGAGAGAGAGGAATTGTTCAGCATGCCATCTTTTGAAAATATGAATCCTGATCCTCTGTTCAGCTCCATCTGCCAATATTCTTTTTCTTTTTTGTTATGCTGTCTCTGTAGCATCCTCTGTGCATCTCCTGTAGACATACATACATAAGCAAACTGACAAAACTGACACGTTTCCCATGATTCAAACCAATTATTTTTCTAATTATAATACGGGTGAACTGCTGGACGGCCAGCAAAAGGAAGATTTGCTTAATGAGATAGCCTAAAATGACTTGTGTGTGATAGTGCAAATCCTCTGCAGGGGAAAGCAAGGCAATCCTAAGTACTTTATTGATTTAAGGACTCACTGCAAAGTTCCATTCATTGTTCTTCACCATGCAACCCAATCCATCACCATCAAACCTTTCCAGCTCCGTGGCGTGTGGTGGAGGTAATGTCCCTTCTCTTTATAGTCCAATGTAAATTCATACAGGCCCATTTGATGTTTCCATGATTTTCAATTGAATGGCTTGTAGAACCATTAGTCAACAAATCTCCTGTAAACACTTAGCCTAGAAATCTAGACGCACCCTAGCGGCAGCAAAATGTATTTTGCAGCCAGGGCAATCTAGCAACTCTCCATAGACTTTCAAGCTGCAAAAACCTAAATTGGGTCAGGCCAATCACGTCGCTTATAGAGTAAGCGGGGCGGGCTTAACATATGACGACAGAGTTGCGACGGTTACCTGGCTGCGACTTGAAAACAAAGAATGACGGCTGCTGGAGAACAGTCTTTCGAATCGGCTTTGTCCGCGACTCTGGAGGACTTGGAGTTAGGTTTTTCTTTGAGAAAAGAGCAAAGAACGGCACTTAAGTTATTCTTAAAAAAAGGAAGATGTGTTCGTCGTTTTGCCGGCCAGGTATGGCAAAAGTTGAATCTATCAACTAGCTCCGCTGTTGGGAAAACGCTCTGGTTGGTTGAAGCGCTGTCCTATTGCGTGCAGAGGGAATTTGAAAGACATCCGTTTATCCCGCCCCTCGGAGTGAGCGTGTCTATGGTGAGTTGCCAGACCTAACATCTTGATGTAGGTCTGGCTTGCCAGGCTAGTAAACACTGTCATGATACACTAAATGTATAATTAGGCATCCTTAAATAACTGACTACGGTTCGGTATTGTGGCCAGCCTAAGGCACACCCGTGCAATAATCATGCTGTCTAATCAGCATCTTGATATGCCACACCTGTGAGGTGGATAGATTATCTCGGCAAAGGAGAAGTGCTCACTAACACAGATTTAGACAGATTTGTGAACAATATTTGAGGGAAATAGGCCTTTTGTGTACATAGAAAAAGTCTTAGCTCTTTGAGTTCAGCTCATGAAAAATGGGGGCAAAAACAAAAGTGTTGCGTTTATAATCTTGTTCAGTGTATATATTTTAATCCTGCAAGCACTTTACTATTTTCCCTTTACTTAGATTGCACAAAATAGTGATTAGTGATGCAAATGCAGATCTCACGGTTTTGATTAAATAACAAAGTTTTTGCTCAGGTTTTCTGCATATGGTGGCATTCTTTTTGCTTTGTTTTTATATTATATATGGTACTGTATTGTATTTATTGCTACTTTTCTATTCTATTCATGTTTGTTTATATTTATTGCTTTAATGCTTCAATTTCCCCTAGGGGATTAATACAATACCATCCTATCCGATCCAATCTGATCCTCTCCTATTCCTAAGCTAACCTTTATATTCGCGGTTCATTTTGAGTTCATTTCAATTTAGATATAACTGAAAATGGTGATGTCCAAGTGAGTGAGTTGTTTACTGTTATTAGTCCAGGATGTGCGTCATTCAGAGCTGAACTGAAAGTGCCTTTTAAATTTCTGAATTTAAACTGAGGCATGAACTGAGAATTTAAGGAAGTAGGATTAGAATGAATTGAAATTTGAAGAAATTCACATAACTCTAACTAATGGAAGAACAAATCAATAAATCAACAAATAAACAAATCAACCGAATGAACAACCGATTCTTCCCAATTCAACTACTCGCCTTTCCCCCTTTAATTTGCTGTTCACTCAATGCCTTGATGAGAACACTAGCTCAAAAGAGGTTAAGCCTCCCTCTAACAAATTATCTGCTGATGTCACTGGTTTCAAAGACAGTTTGCGCTTATATGTAGTAATAATCTGTGTTTCATTTTTGTAGATTATTTTCTCATGGGAGAAAAACTGCCTTGATTCATTTCTTAGGCAACTAAAAGGCCAAATAATTAACCCAGCTCACCCTCAAATCTATGACAGCTGTCCAGTTAGGCTGTGACTTGTGGCAATAGTAATGAAATGCCAATCAGGAATAAGGTACCATGAGCAATGGAGCGGTTTTACTTATGAACATTGCGCTCCTGGCATTACTGTGTCTTTAATTTAATAACGCCACACAGGAGCTCTGACAACAGTCATGCATTAGACATGACATCACCATTCATCACAGCCACATTACTCCAGCCACCCAGATGCCAGACACACAGGAGGAGATACTGAGACAGGGGAGAAGAGTCAGAGAGCGACAGAATGAGACAGGGAACAGCAAAAAGAGACAGGGACGCGTGGAGAGCCAAAGCCATCCAAAGCACTTTATTGCATAACCATGGGTGACAGAAAAAGATGAGACTTTATATAATCTGATGGATCCAGGATGAAGGAGGATTTACCCTCTGCTTAAGCATGAGAAACTGAGCATGTCCCGCAATTGTGACAGACCACAGAGACACGTGGTCTGTCTCCTCGTCTGTCATCCCCGCTGGTACGTCAAGGACACCGTTTCGAAAAGTTGCAAAGAATCTCCCCAGAGGTAACCTGGATGGAGTCAGAGTTTTACTAAAACTTGCATTATCTCTCAGTAGATGATAACAGGGTTACCAGTCATGTTCTGTTTCATATCCTCCCACACAAACAAGCATGTCTAGACCCTATTTAGGAAGGTTTCAGCCCCCCAACCATCTGCGATTAACTTTGCTGTCAGCCCACTTAAATATCTGTGATTATGAGATCTCTCTTCATATTTGGTGAAAACAGCGGCTGGGCAAACATATCAGGTTATTTCACTCTGAATCTGCCTCTTATCAGTCGCTTAAAAGCTTAAAACTTAAATTAAAGATGTGCGATACCCATACAGCTACAGTAGTGTCACCAAGCGGAATTGCAACATTTAAAAAAACATCAGCATCTCATATTCAGGCTGAAATCCGAGAACCAGTCCCTCTTACTTTGCCTCTTTCCAGCTGTGAAATATTGTTCTGACCTTAACCCTCCATTAAAATTCAATTGACAATTTAGTAAGAGTCTTCCTACCAGGGCTTCCCTGTCTCTTTTTGATGAAACGAGTTCTCGGCCCCACACAGCGAATGTTACTCTCCCCCTAGAATCAGCAAGTTCCTAAATTGATCATCTTTTATTCTTTATTCGTTGCCCCTTTCTTTGAACGATGGCAGAAATTACAGGTTTCAGCTAACAGAGGAAATCAAGACTAGCGTGGCAACAAAGCCTCAGCAGAGATCAATAGAGTGGTGCAGGCATTTCCACAAACACACACCTATCTGGGTCTTACAGACTGGGATGACATTTATATGTTGGATGTAGGATTTCAGAGAAGCTCTACTGTACTGAACTGGAAATATTACCTCTGCGACTTCTGTCAAAAGAAGAATGCTTGCCTATAAATGTTTACGGAGCACACAGGCCCACGCAGATTTATCGTGAGAATAACAGGCTTCTGTGTTCAAGACACACTGCCTATCCTGAATCGATCCCGACCTTACCTCTCCATAATGGGAGACACTGTTGCTAATAGGCTGTAATAAAGTAACTCGTGGCACTACTAAAATCTCCACATTTAGCCTTGCCACGTCGATTCAGCATCTCCATATAATTCAGCATTAATGGCCGCCTGTGGATCAAGACCAGTGAAAACAAAAGCTACTGACTTTAAGGCCACCATAAATATGCAGTCCTTTTACAAGCCCATATTAGCCTTGACAAGCCATTAAAGGAGTAAACATTTTCCCAAGCGAGTGAAAAGTGCCTCCTTTTCCGAAAACACTACTAAAGTTGGGATTTAAAAAATGGGATGATCCATGATTTTGCTTGGGCTAAAGCGTTAAATATTACACATCTCGGAATAACAGTGAGGGATAATCACCGCCGTTGTTTGCTTATTGGGTCCCAATGATAATTTTTTGTAGATGGCTATGGGAAACAAAAAATAATTTGCATTTTCTTGAGCTACATATAACGTTCTCTTGTTCTAGATTAATGTAACATGTTCAATTATGGCCTTGGCGTGCCAACGGCTGTTTCTCTCTGTTCGAATTGCGAATGCATGGTATTATGGAAACTTTTTTACAACCCTCTAGCTTCTGATGAATTAATCGTTCGTGTACAAGCGGCGCCGCGGTCTTAGACACAAAGATTGGTTGAGGCATTTGCCTGCCTTCACAGCGCTGTTTTAACTAGGCTAATGAGAGGAATAAACAAAACATGCATTCATGGATTTTGGGAATAAACAGTGACACAACTGCTATGGGAGAGCAAACAGTCCATTTGCTCTCAATGAAATGGTTGTTTCCAGGTTCATTGCCAGTCAGGAATATGGCCTCTCTCTCTCTCTCTTTCTCTTTGACTATGACCACTGGAGTATCACAACCCTAATGTCTCCTCTCTCTCACCACACTGAAAAACTCATTGAGCTACTCAGAAATTTGAGCCCTTCTTGCTCCAAAGCACACATTAGGCTGAACAGTTCATTACCAAATGGAAATTGATGCTGCCTCTGTCACTTGCAGCAAAGCTTTCAAGGCAAAAAAAAAGAAGAAAAAAAGACGATAACATTCTTTTCTCTGGCAGGAGTGGAGAAAAAAAGAGAAGAGAATGGGATGAGAAACAGAAAACATGGTTTGCCGCAGAATTTTGATGAGACTCATTTGTTTCAGGAATACATTGTCCTCAAACCTGATACTTTAGAGGAGGTCTGGACTTCAGACTCTGTCAGGTTTAGTAGGGAGAGCGTACGGGTGCGTTCTGCAAGAGCTACAACGATGTAACAATAACAAGTGATAATTCAGGCAAAATAAGATTGCCTCTCAACATGTCTCTCTTGCATATTTTGATTTGCAAGAGGAAATGAGAAACAAGTCCAATCTTGTCTCATAGACATTGCGAGGCTCGACACGTCACTCCTCAGTCTTATTCACAAGCGTCTCTCTCTCTTCAACATTTTTAAAAACAAAACACATCGTCCTGGCAGTGACAAATCAGCCAATCATGTGACATGAGATCATATCACACTGTAAATATACACAACGTTTCATTCATAAAAACAGATGATGTACAATCTGGCATGAAACAAATTTCAGAAAGATCAGACAATAATGTATTATAATTTTGATATGTGGGATGTGCGTGAAGCCAAATATCTTCAGAAAGGCATGAATAATGACTTTTACCAAATAATAGAGCAAATTAATTCACTAGACATAGTATTCAATATGCATAAAACTACATTAAATATATAAAAAGTTACTTTTTAAAATTACAATTATTATTATTATTATTATTATTATTATTATTAGGGTTTTTAAGATTTATTTTACATAAAGGTTATAATAAAAATGCATATTTACCATATGGAAACTATAGAGCTAAAATGTTTAATAAGAGTAAAACATTTAAAACAAAAACTGATTATTCAACAAGCATAACATAATATTAAATATCTAATAAGAATAATAATAATAATTATTAAAGATTTTATTTTACATAAAGATTGTAAAACATTTTTTTGTATGAATTATACAAGGCATATTTGCCATAAAGAAAATATAAATGAAATAGAGTGTTTTTTTAAAAAGAGGCATTTTTATTTTTTTAAAAAGAGGCATTTTTATTTTTGTTTTACATTTTGTTTTAACATACCTGTTGTCACGGGTTGCTCAGGAAATGGACCAGAAATAATCAAACTAATATGTATTAAACACTTAGGAAACAATAGGAGCTTAAGTAGCAAATCATGTTAACAAAAACAATACCGGACAGGGAACTAACTCAAACTGAGGGCTTAAATACACAGAGCAAACAAAAGAGCTAATGAGATCATTAATGAGACAACAGGTGAACAGGACCATTGAGGATCATCAAACACACTGGGAAACTATAGGTCAAATAGGCAAACAGGGAAAACAGAACCAAAACACGGTGGCTATATCTGCATGCACACCTTTTGTTTCAATTGGAATGAATTAATTCAGATTGATGAATCAGAACGTAGCGTTTATAAACGATAAAAAATAAATAAAGTGATCGGGTTGATGTGCGTGTTTATATGTCACAAGCTTCTAATCAGAATTTATTTTTGGACTTTCGCAAACTGCGCGAATATACAGTTTCCTGCTGTCTGTGCATACTATTCTTCTACATTGCTTCTTTTCTTTGATTTAAAGAGCAGACTTAAAATGTCTAAATTTCGGGTCCTGATTCGGAGACGACGAGCACATGAACTGTCACCTGCTTTATTTATGAACTTTCCCGCACCCAAAATAAAGTGTGGATGAGAGTATGAAGTCAAAGACTGATGGGACGTTGTTCTGCTCCATTTCACAGACGATGAGTGGTAAAAGAATTTTAGAATATCACGAGTAATTTATGACATTTTTATTTAACAACTGCAGCTCGTGCCTCCATTTCTACGTCATTTCACATGCACAGTCCGTTCCATTTTCAGCGGTCAATTACTAATGGATTATTTGGTCGCATGTAAACGTAGCCAATGAAACAGAACATAACTGAATATAACCGTTACACCTGTATATACAACAAGAAGACAGGCAGTTGCTACAAGAAATGGAATAGGTGGAGGGGAGGAATCACAGATGATGGGCTCTTTATCTGTCCCCTTGTCTGCCCTTATACCTAAAATGCGGTATTTGTTCAAATAGGCTAATGTGAAATCACAACTTCCTCTTTACTTTATTTATAGCCAAGACACTCCACTCCTTGCACTGCAATTCTGTCTCACACATTCTGCCAGGGTTTGGGCACCAAGCAGTTTCGTTTGCATATATTTGCATGCAATTAGCACATCAAACCTTCAGACTTGAAAGGGACGCCTTGTCAAAAAGTATTTTGCATCTCCCTCTCCTCTCCACCTCTCTCTCTCCCCCTCTCTCACTATCTCTCTTGCTCTCTATTCTGCTTTGCAGTCTTAGCCTCTATTATGAATGTGTGATTAGAAGAACAATTATATAAGTTAAACCTCTCTGAACCTCGGGAATTATTCTAGAGTTTGCATATTTGTTACTGTGACTTTGTATACAAGAGGAAATTCTTGCAATTGACTGAGTGTGTGTACAAACATCTCAAAGTTCACTTTGCTTCTGGTGTGTTTGCTGATTGTTGATTTTTCACCAATTATGAAAGTCACTGAGATGATGACAATACCATTGACTCGCATGAATTGCATTAGAGTGAACGATGATGTCAACATGCATCAGTCAAGCCCTTGAGTCACAAGCAAACATGCACTGGGCCATAAAACAAGTGCCCAAACAATTAATGAACTTGCAGTCATTTGCAGAACTTTTAGTGAGTGCAAACTCAGTTAGAAACAGCCCTCCGTAATGTAGCTCACGGGTCTGTATTTTTCTAGTAAATCACTGTGACACATCAGCGCCCACTTCCCATGTTTCTCGTAATAATGTGATTGTGAGTGTCAAATAATCGTATATGGAATGATAAGGATCATGTAGCCTATGGCAGATTGAAAGTGTTTTTGTAGCTCAAATGCTAAAGCATAGCTTTAACAACACCAAGGATTGCATGAGCTGATATGTATGGTTGTAACACAGGGTGAGCACCAACAGTTTAACTTAGAAAATAGCTATAATGATTAAATAGTTATTATACATGATTATTATACATTACACACCACCTTTCTGAAGTATATATATATATACACATATACACATATACATACAGTGGGGAGAACAAGTATTTGATACACTGCCGATTTTGCAGGTTTTCCCACTTACAAAGCATGTAGAAGTCTGTAATTTTTATCATAGGTACACTTCAACTGTGAGTGACGGAATCTAATACAAAAATCCAGAAAGTCACATTGTATGATTTTTAAGTAATTAATTTGCATTTTATTGCATGACATAAGTATTTGATACATCAGAAAAGCAGAACTTAATATTTGGTACAGAAACCTTTGTTCGCAATTACAGAGGTCAAACGTTTCCTGTAGTTTTTGACCAGGTTTGCACACACTGCAGCAGGGATTTTGGCCCACTCCTCCATACAGACCTTCTCTAGATCCTTCAGGTTTCGGGGCTGTCGCTGGGCAATACGAACTTTCAGCTCCCTCCAAAGATTTTCTATTGGGTTCAGGTCTGGAGACTGGCTAGGCCACTCCAGGACCTTCAGATGCTTCTTACGGAGCCACTCCTTAGTTGCCCTGGTTGTGTATTTCGGGTCGTTGTCATGCTGGAAGACCCAGCCACGACCCATCTTCAATGCTCTTACTGAGGGAAGGAGGTTGTTGGCCAAGATCTCGCGATACATGGCCCCATCCATCCTCCCCTCAATACGGTGCAGTCGTCCTGTCCCCTTTGCAGAAAAGCATCCCCAAAGAATGATGTTTCCACCTCCATGCTTCACGGTTGGGATGGTGTTTTTGGGGTTGTACTCATCCTTCTTCTTCCTCCAAACACGGCGAGTGGAGTTTAGACCAAAAAGCTCTATTTTTGTCTCATCAGACCACATGACCTTCCCCCATTCCTCCTCTGGATCATCCAGATGGTCACTGGCAAACTTCAGACGGGCCTGGACATGCGCTGGCTTGAGCAGGGGGACCTTGCGTGCGCTGCAGGATTTTAATCCATGGCGTAGTGTGTTACTAATGGTTTTCTTTGAGACTGTGGTCCCATCTCTCTTCAGGTCATTGACCAGGTCCTGCCATGTGGTTCTGGGCTGATCCCTCACCTTCCTCATGATCATTGATGCCCCACGAGGTGAGATCTTGCATGGTGCTCCAGACCGAGGGAGATTGACCGTCATCTTGAACTTCTTCCATTTTCTAATAATTACGCCAACAGCTGTTGCCTTCTCACCAAGCTGCTTGCCTATTGTCCTGTAGACCATCCCAGCCTTGTGCAGGTCTACAATTTTATCCCTAATGTCCTTACACAGCTCTCTGGTCTTGGCCATTGTGGAGAGGTTGGAGTCTGTTTGATTGAGTGTGTGGACAGGTGTCTTTTATACAGGTAACGAGTTCAAACAGGTGCAGTTAATACAGGTAATGAGTGGAGAACAGGAGGGCTTCTTAAAGAAAAACTAACAGGTCTGTGAGAGCCGGAATTCTTACTGGTTGGTAGGTGATCAAATACTTATGTCATGCAATAAAATGCAAATTAATTATTTAAAAATTATACAAATGTGATTTTCTGGATTTTTGTTTTAGATTCCGTCTGTCACAGTTAAAGTGTACCTATGATAAAAATTACAGACCTCTACATGCTTTGTAAGTGAAAACCTGCAAAATCGGCAGTGTATCAAATACTTGTTCTCCCCACTGTATATATATATATATATATAGTAAATTACAACAGCTTGATTTTTTTTTGACATGACAAAATTTAAACTATATTATCTGTCGGTTCTAATCTGCTAAATGTGACTATAAAGCATAAATATATTAAGATATTATACACATCATACACATCAACATCATGATTGTCTGTAAAGTTGCTTTGTTAGTCCATGTTCTATGAATTTTTTTAAACAATTTTTCAAAAATTATGCTGTTTTAGAATTAAGTGTTTCCTTTTTCTTTCTTTTTTTCTTTTTTTAATTAAAAAGCTTAAATTGAAATGGGGTAGAGTTGGTATAAAAATAATTTTGAACGAACATTTGATTAGCAAAAGAAATGCATGTGCAAAATTAAAACAGCTGTTAATCTCAAAAACAAATGTATACACTACCAGTCATTTGGGGTCTGTAAGATTTTTTTGAAATAAATGAATACTTTTCTTGAGCAAGGGTGCATTACATTGATAAAAAAAAAAGACAGTGTAAAGACATTTATAACACTACAAAACATTTCTATTTCAAATTCTATATGCTGTTTTTTTTGTATATTACAATGATTTCTGAAGGAACAGGTGCTAAGACTGGAGTAATGGCCAAACTAAAATATTTTAAATCGTAATAATGTTTAACCCCAAACTTTTGAATGCTAGTGTAAATGTGGGAAAATATATCATATAATTATGTGATAAATAGCACAAATAAATGGTTACAGAAGTTAAAGTGTTGCAATCATCCTCAACACTGATGCAAAATTTAAGCGGCTTTGCGATAAATGTGTCTGTCAAAAACATAAATCTAAATATGAAACCTTGATTATTACTCTATATGCATATCCCAAGCTGTCATATTAGTCTACAGAGGTTTTAAAACACATTAACATCTCCTCATTTACACAAAGTATTATTTTAGCAAAATACATACTATACTGACGCTGAGTGGATTAGCTGGGGCGTTCGGCTTCCCATACATTTCATATCTAAAACAAACAGCTGCATTGCGATTACATTCCTCGTACATTTATTATTAATCTCTCTTGCTCTTATATTGCTCGCATGCCAGTGATTATCCCTTCGGCATGTGTGCCTGAGGTCGGGCGACCCCCCCCCCCCCATGTAGCTCAGTTTGTTTTTAATACAGTGTTTGTTTTATTGTGGGCTGTGGTTTTATGGAGCATAAAGTGTCAATCTCAGTTTTCCTACAATGTCCATCTCAGTGTAAATTGAGATTAAATAGACACACATTGTTTGTTTGTAGGAAAAAATGGGTTAGGCAGATGTATATTCTATTACCAAAGTGACTTTCTTTCCAAGCAAGCATCTGGAACAACTGCCATTGGTCTCTCAAAAAACACTGAATTTTATTCAATTAAAACTGGGGATGAAACAGTTACCAGTTTGACTATAAAACATGATAAAAAACATTTCATATTTTAATTATCATTAACCGTCTTTGATTATCACGATTTGAAGCACTATCAACATTAAGAAAGGCGCAGCATGCAGCGTATCGTTTTGTGTGAAGAATGAATGAGTCTTCATAAAAGTTTTTATGGCATTTGCTTTTCATCTTCCCTCCATGTAATGCCTAATAAAGTAATGTTTATATCTGCCTTGTAAACAGAGGTTACCGGGGAAACATTTTTGCTGTTCCATAAGTGCCACCTACTGTCAGAGAGTGGATTTACATTTTTGTTAAGACCATGCTAAAATCGGACCAAATCAAATCAAAAATCAAATTTATGTTGCAAATTTCATGTATGAGTAATTTTTTTTTACATTTCCAGCACAATATAACAATACCATATTGATAACTGTGATCATTTTGGTCACTATAATCCAGATATTACATTCATACCGTTCAGTCTCTAATTAAAACAATAAAACACTATAATAACATTTTAAAAATCCGTTGTGTTCAGTAATGTCATACCTAGAGCTAAAAATCGCAGTTCAATCATTTCTGTACAGATAATCAGATTGAACCTCACAAGGCAGAGGTTTCCACTTCATGGGCCACCCATGGATAAAGCACTGCATTGAATTCTGCTTTATAGTGTGTTGTAAAATGAATGTTGAGTTGAGGGATGTGTCCTTGCTTGGTCTGGAGAGGTGGCTGTGTTTGATGTCTTAGTACTCTGCAGCATAAAAGCTGACCTCCTTCAACCCAGGCCTGTTCGATGGCGCCCATCTGATGTGATTATTGAATGTTTATTCCCCTTTTCTCTCATTGTTAGTGCACTTAGAATGATTAATTACGCTGAGCTCTCTCTGTGACTTCTCTTCTCACTCAGGGGAGAAAAACAGGCTCTCCATGCTCCTTCCCCTTGTCTCTTTCTATCACTCACTCCCCTAGTCCTCTCCATTCAAATCAAATTCAATTTAGAGAGCACTCCATCTGCCATCATGGCCACTATACAATAACAACTACAGCAACGGTAAAACAGAAAATAAATAAGAACGCCAATAAATTGAAGGAATAGTTAAAGTATGGTTAAACCCAGAGTTCTCAGTAAAACATAATACGATTTTATGTGAGCGGCACTTCATAACCTTCCTGTCTCTATACACATATGTCCATCTCTTTTCCCATCCCTCCATTTTTGTCTCAGCTTCCTCAATCTGTTCCAAAGCTGCTGAGTTTGACATTTAGAGGGGTATCAAATCACCAGACCAACACTCACCTCCTACATCCGCAGCATGAAATTCTTGACACAGGAAAGCCCTTTTATTCAAATAGATGTGTGTCTGTGTTTAAACATGCATGTTTCAGTTAACAAGCTCTGAACTGTCTGTCCACTATGTAAGTAATCCACTTAAACACCCAGAATGAAGTATCCACAGATGTTAATCCTTTATACCAGCTGAGCAGCCAAAAGGGAAGGACAGTACCAGCAGGCATGCTGTCTGCATTCAGATTTAGCCACCAGAGATGCTACCACCTGACATGATGTTCATGAGCCAACAGAATTTGCTTGTGATAGGTTCCATTATCTTGACAAATTTAACTGCTTACCAATAAACTAAAGATGTGAATTACAGTTTTCAGTAATGCGGTATTAATCCGGTAACCAATTGCAATGTATTGTTATTGTGGGCACTTCTAAACAAAGTGAATAATTGTAGATAACTTATTATTATCTGAACTGTTTAAATGTTTTGAATGCACATCAGCTTAATTTCAATCAACTGGTTAAAACTTAAATTTTTGGATTTGTCTGAAAACAGCAGACTGTAATCAAAGAGTATGCTTTGTTTTGCCTGTCAATCTTGTCCTCTGACCTGGTTTCTAGTTTGTTCCTTTGTTAGCCTTATTCAATTGACCTGTTGTCCAATTTATACTGTTGTCCAACTCATTGGTTACCTTTGTTTTGTCCATACTTATAAGCCCTCAGTTCTCCCTTAGTCGTGGTCCATTCTCATTGACGTTATGTTGTTCTCCTGAGCTTGTCATTAAAGACTGTTTTATTAATTCTCCTTCGGCTTAATGCTTTTAACACAACCAACCAGTGACAGAAGAATGGACCAATACAGTTTAATTTTTGTTGTGTTTTTTCCATTTTCGATTTTCATTATTCCCTTTGGACCAACCCGCCGTCCAGCTTCTGTGTCTGGAGCAGGAAGACTGTCCACTGGAACATCACACAGGATTTCATCCATCTGGCGTGCCTTACGCACTGCCTTGTACCTTGGTCAGGGTAGTGCGTAAGGCACGCCTTCCAGCGGATGGTCCCAGGGAAGATTTCACTGCATTCGTGGAGTGGGTGCTGGTGAATAACAACTCACCGTACACAATCGGCTCTGCGGAGGATGACATCTCCAGCTCCACTCCAGCACCGCCAGAGAGCAGCCATCCACCATAAGCAAGCGACCCGACAGAGATGGTTTTAGAGCCCACGGCAGACAAGGGAGACCAGCCTGCCACGATCGATGAGCCTGATCCAATAGAGAGGAATGGAGAGGACATCGCCCCAGAGCCTGCGCCCCTCAGAGAGTCGGACCAGGTGCGTGAGCCGAAACCACTGTGCGTCGCAGAGGGAATGACTGTGGAGTTCGACGGCTTGGAGGAAGGCCCCGCCGCGGTGAATGCAATGGTTAAAACCTCTGGAAGATATTTAGAGGATTTGATGGACTTATTTGAGGAGGTAATTACCATGTTTCTCCTGTCCCCGCTGGTTCCGTCCAGCCCTGTATCTCCTGTGATCCCTCCCAGCCTCCCTCTCCTGCCTCCTCTAACGGCCAGTTCTGAAGCTCTGCCTCTGCTGGTTCCATTCAGCCCCTCTGCATCTCCAACACCATGTGAAGATCCGCCTCAGAGCCTCAAGTCACTTGCTCAGCCCACTAAAGAGGATCCCCTGGCTCAGCCTCTAAACCCATCACTCCACCGCGGCCTGTCGACACATCAGCTACGCCTTGGCTCCTCCCTCCCTTGGTTCCACCGGAAACCATCAGCCATATGGCTCCACCGGGCTCCCTCGTCCCTCCGGCTTCTTCTTGGTCAGACATCGACCTTCGGTTCCGTCTAGCTCCGCCATCCCCCTGGCCCCGCCTTTGTCCTCTGCCCCACCGGTTTCGCCTCTTTCCACAGGTTCCTCAGTTCCACCTCGGATGCTCGTCGCCGCGGCTAGACCACGTCTCCAGTACCAAAGGTGTCGCGTGGGCTCTTCGGCTCATTGACTTTACCTGAGTTTCCATCATTGGTGGCTTCATCTCCGTCGGTTGTCCCCAGGATGCTTTCCATCAAGTCGTCGTCACCATGGCTCCTCTGTCTTCGACTCTGCCCTGGGGCCTCGTCCTGGCTGGTCTCTGGCTCAATATCTGGCTCCTCCGAGCTTCCCTTTGGCTCCTCCCACCCTCCACGGTTATGTTTTGCCCCTCTCAAGTTCCTCGCCCTCCTCCTGAACCCCCACCATCCCCCCTCATTTGGACTATTTAAGGCGCGAGGACGCCTGTTGTCCAATTTATTTACTCATTACTTCCCTTTGCTTATAAGTTCATGCTTATAAGCCCTCAGTTCTCCATTAGTTGTGGTCCGTTCTCATTGACGTTATGTTGTGTTAAGTCTGATTTTCCTATCTGTTCTCCTGAGCTTGTCATTAAAGACATTTAATTATTCTCCTTCATCTTTGTGCTTTTAACACAATCAATCAGTGGCACAGACAGACTGAATGAAAATGCAAATTAACTCTCTGACAGTAGGTGCTGCTTACAAAAGGAGAAATGCAGTGGGTACACGATAACCCCCATAAACAAAGCAGCTGTGCAACTTTCTGTTTCTGACACCAACTTGTCTTGGAGAAGAAAGCACGTAAAACAGCATTTACATGTTATTGAACATGTAAGCTTTTCAGATTTTTTTATTCAGTATACTCAGAAAAAAAGGTTCAGTAGGGGTGTGATGAGACGCTTACTCCACGAGATGAGACACGACACGAGATTGGGTTCACGAGAACGAGACAAGACGAGATTTTTACACAATTTTTAAGAAATCCTCAATGATGAAATATATGAATGGAAAATAGTATTTTATTCAACTGAAAATTACAAAATGCAAAACAATTTAGGTGCATTTTGAAATCAACTTGTAATGAATGTTATTTTACTTCTATTTTAATGAATTCTATGCAGTAAAGGACATGCAAACACTGCAAAATGTTTTGCTATAAACTCTACCGACTGGCTTCTCCCCTGTACGATTTCACATGAGAAATCTAACTCCTTTCCACAAATCGAACATAAAAAAATATAAAACAGTATAAATAAAATAAATATATAAATAACAGAAATAACACTTTAAATGCAAACAGTAAGTGTATCCATAATCAAAGTACTGCTCTCTCAAAACTACAAGTGCAAACAGAAACAAATGTTTTCTTCAAGCATGAAAAAGAGATAAATTAACTACACAGAACAGCCTAAGATTATGGTCACGTTCTTTTTCAAGAATATAAGCATGTCGACGATTTCAGTAACTTTGGGACAACAGTGCGAGTAAAATGCGCGCGTGATGGGATGGTGTACCTCGGTTCCAGTGTGTGGAGGAGTCGCCGAAATCTCAGATTTTCCACCACAGAAAATGGCCTCATATCAGCTGCAATGAAAAAGCTGATGTCTCTCGTTATTGCCGTGGCTCTTGCACTTGACGGTGGAAGAGATGCAAAGGCATTTAGAGTTGTTTGCCCTTTTAATGTTTTCGTCACAGGTGCAGCTAGTTTTAGTAGAGAGCTGTGGTGGTTCTGTATGTGTTTTGCATAGTGCTCGTGTTAGCCGCGGTGTACGGCATTGTTTTCTTACAATGCTTACATATTGTGTTCGTCTTGTCTGTCACTCTTTCGCCGTTTCTTATTTCCGCAGGAAAACCAAAATGTTGCCACACAAATTATTTAAAAGTGGCAGGGGGATCTTCAATACTAATTTCACCCTCACGCTCCATAACGCTGACATCACAACTCACGAGACAACTTTTCACCTCGACGAGAAATCTTGTTGCGTTTGTCACACCCTTAGGGGCCGATCACACCTGACGCGTTTTTTGCAGTGAGAGGCGGCTATTTTCAATTGGTTTCCTATGGCAGCGAGCGTTCTGCGCGCTGTTTATGCGCCTGCTGAGCCTCACGTTTTACCGCCCGCTGCGCCTCGCGTTTTTGAAGTTGAAAAAAAAGCAACTCCGAGCGGAAAAAGTGCCCGACGTCATCGCGTTTTTTTCCACTGTCCAATCGAATGAAGTGAGAGGCGGGCCTTCCGTTTAAGTGATGAAAGCTACAGTTGCTTGAACGCCAGGAGGATAAACTTGTGGTACTCTCGCGGGTTACTCGCGTGGTACTCTCGCGGGTTACTCGCGTGGTACTCTCGCGACTTCACGAACCGTAACTACCACAATGTTAACAGAAAGTAAATAAAGGTAATAAAAGGCTGATTTGATGTTTACTTGACTGACAGGACAGCTGTTTCATTGGTTGCCTAGCAACATAAAAAACGCAGCGCACTGCTCGTTCTGTGTAATGTAAAGTGCTGTGCACCTCGCGTTTTCGAACCTGAAAAACACGTCAGGTGTGATCGGCCCCTTAGTAGGGTTCTATAACACTTCATGCCAAAAAGGTTCTATATAAGGAGAAATGCCTTAAATGATTGTAAAACACTTTCATGCTCAACAGGCTATTTATTTATTTTTTGTTTAAGAACTGTTTAATTAATAAAATTTAATTAAAATAAATTAAAAAATTAAAACTAAATCCATAAAATGATCCCATGATGGGTACCCCTAATAGGTTCTTTATATGAAGTGCCTGACAGAACCCTTTTATGGTTCTATATAGAACCCTTTCTACTAAGAGTGCATATGTTTGTTTTTTTAAACACCAAATACTTAAAGATACCATTTCCCCCTTCAAATATTTGTTTACACGTTGTTACACATTTGACATTTTAATCTGGATTAAAACCTGGCATCCTAGAAAAGACTGAACCAAAAAAAACTGGTTTGAAAATGCTCTTATTTTTGTTCTTTATAGTTATGTTATTTTGCACTTCTGAATTTTTCTATTAGAGAACAACACTGAAGTTTGTTTATCTTTTCAACTGCTTATTCAATTCAACACCATAATTTGGTACCGTCACATGCCTACAATAAACTTATTATTCATCTTTTTTCCCCATTGGTCAATTGGTTTAATCTTCTTTACACAGTCTCTGCTGTAGCCAAGACAATGCTAGGGTAGTTTGCGTAGGATGTTTGTATTCATGATTGAAGATTGGTGTATTTATGCACACCATAATTATTTAGTCTTAATTGGTTCCTGTTCTTTCAGATGTTATTTTGCCGTTAAAGAGGGTACAAGTGCATTGAGTCCTCCCTAAGGCCAGTGAAAAGGAGGGGATACAGCTTCCTGGATTAACACTGTGTGTCGAGATCTGACAGCTTAATCACGACTGCTTCCTCGGAAAAGAGAGAGCTTGATAAGAAACTTGAAAAAAAGGATATCGTCATCATTAATATGATTCATTTAGTCAAGTCATATCCCTTAATACCCCTACCAGGGTTTCCAAGATTCTACTCCTGCATTATACATGTACGTCTTCATCATTTGTCTTCAGTGAAGTGCATTGAACAATCCCTCCTGTCAGATTTTCCTGGATGTGAAATAGACACGTTCTGTTTATTAATCCTAACACCACAATTCGCTGCTCCAGCTCTCTTTCTGCCCTCATTCTATACATTTACAGGCAAATAACTGTGATAAAATAACACAGCATCCTTTAAAATCTAACTTGTAATTAATAGATAGAACAACATATCACATTTACTTATTATGAACGTCCGCAGCTAATATTATGTGAAACCAAGCTTTCATATTACCTCTGTTCACTTTATAGATGTAATAAAGGTGATGGAAATCAATTTCCAAATGCAAAAACAACTGATATTGGAGGCACCCTCTCTGTGCCATGAACATTAAATTATAAAGAGTTTTTATTATGGCAGCACTTGCACACAGCTCTATGTTATCTGTGTGCATAATAAACACCAAAGATCTGTTACCATGGCAATGACTGGGAACAACAATCCCATTAGTGGGATTGATAAAAGGCCAAATGGAAGAAAAAAAAAGGATAAAAGAGAAAATGAGGGAGAGAAATAACTGCAATAATATGGGTAAACCCTCTGGTTACATTTTCCGGACGCTGCTATATTGAACATTAGCCTGTGTTAAGCCTTTAGCCTAAGGTAGTGGAGGTTATTTATAAAATATAATATAATATAAATATAAAATAAATAAAAAAACACTTAAAAACATTATTACATTTGAATGAGGAGGAAAAACAGGCAGGTCTGTCAGATGAAAAGGGGCTTGGGGAGCAGTAAACAGATCCGCTGATAGGGCGTAACACTAAACGTTTATCCCTAAACATCTGCAAATTTTGCAGCATGGCTCATGGCAAAGCACCCTCAGATTTACAGCTAAATATGGGAATTATCAAATGTTTCTTCTGCTTCTGATTTGGGTTCCTTAATGGTTCTATTAATGATACTTTTAGCACATTTAAGAAATAAATATTTGAAAAGAAAGAAATAAATGCAGTTCCACGGCCAAACGGTAAGGTGATATCAATAATAAATACATTTGAAAACAATTCTTTCTAAATTTTTGTTTATACAGACTTATTTAAAAGACAATTATTTAATTGCACTATAGGATTAAAAACTCAATTTTAACTAAATTAAGTTGAATAATGCCTTCTGTTGAGCTGCTTAGCTGAAATGAACTTGTTTCCTAATTGAAGAAATTTGCAACATTGACAGTTACTGTATTGAACTGAAACAACAAAATTGAGCTGAATAATAACACTATTATCTTCCGTAGAGCTGCTTTACAGCTGAAAATTGAATTTGGGTACCACTTTATATTAAGTGGCTTTAAGTACTATGTACTTACATCTAAAAATAAATAATGTACTTATTGTATTCATGTTGTATTGTAAAACACATTGCTGCTATTGAGGTGTGACACAGGTAAGGTTAGAGACAGGTGTGGTGGTATGGGTAGGTTTAAGGGTGGGTTAAGGTGTAAAGGAAGGGTCAACAGTGTAATTACAATTGTTGTAATTACATAAATTAATTACAGCTGTAATTACATGCAGGTATTTTTAAGTACAATGTAAAAACATGTATGTACACAATAAGTCCATTGTATCAAATTATTAATTTCAATGTTAGTACTAGTAGTTAAAGCCACTTAATATAAAGTGGGACCTGAATTTGTTACATAAATGATACATTTTACAACATTAACAGTTATTTTCATGTTTTATTAAAGTGAAGCTGATTTGAAACAATCTGTATTGTACGAATGTACAATTTTTTGTATAAATAAATGTGAATTGACTTTAGCAATGATTAATGATTTTTAGAGCAACCATAGTTGCAATACAATAATCGACCATAGCAATTTACTCAGAATAATACTAAACAAACAAACAATGCTGTAACACATCTTTTTTTTATTTTTTTATTACACGGCTCTGCAGAATACTTGATTCAATAGTCAATAGTGCCATCCAGCGTGGTTTTTCTTTGTGGAAGTTTTGCGTTTCGTGAGCTAATAAAATATTAAAACTCAGTCGAATCAATATTTTGTGTACAGTTATTTAATTATGCCATCCAGTATCGTGGACTCACTCTCTCTTGTTTCATACAAATGCAGCAGCTGCCATTTTGTGACTATTGTTTTGTACACTGTTGGATTATGAGATACAAACAGGTACGATTTTTAAAAAGTTTAATCTGAAATCAATATATCTTATCCCCATAATTATTTATGTGGCGAAATGCTGTGTAATAAGTGACATAAATGACTGTATATCGCGCTTGCAACTGCTCTCTCAGCGGAAGCTTTGTGTTTAAAGACCTAATAAAATATTTCAACACAGATCAATATTTCGTGTCTAATTATTTACTTATGTGGCAAGTAGACGTGTAATAAGCTGGATAATGATTATTATATATTGAAAAATCTCATTATGTGTGTCAGCAACCTCACAGACAGTCTTAACCTGTATGCATTTGATTCACTAATAAACAGTGTTGAGGTAACGCATTACAAGCAACATGAGTTACGTAATCAGATTTTTGTGTTAAAATTTTTTAAGTCACTTTTTTAAGTAACTTGTAAAGTAAGCATTACTTTTACTTTAAAAGAAAATATCTGAGTTACTTTTTCAAATAAGTAACGCAAGTTACTTTGTTTTCCCATGTATTGACTGACCACTCTCCTGTCCCCATGTTGAGAGAGTAAAGCGCAGAGCCATTGTGTGCGCTGTGTAAACATGATGTTATTGTAGACCTAGACAAAATGTAAGCATACCTTCACTCATCTCACTTACACAAAACCAGATTCAGTATTCCTCAAAATGAATAAAAACTGTGAAATGCAAACTCAGTATAGTACGCAACCCTGCAATAAATAACGTTAGATATACTTTATGTATTTAATCTCACTTTATTAACCAATACTTTATGCATTTAATATCACTTTATTAACCAATATCTTTGCTACTGAATTTTGATTTGCATTTCCCTCAGCCTGAGGCTTATTCAGTTTACTTTTGGTGTGAAAGGTGTGTTTACATTTGTTTATTATCTGTGGTGTGTTTACATTTAAAAAAAAAAAAAAAAAATGGTAGTTGGTAGTATGGTAATTGTTAAGTTTAGGTATTGGGTAGGATTAAGGGATGTAGAATAAGGTCATGCAGAATAAGGCATTAATATTTGCTTTATAAGTACTAATAAACAGCCAAGATCCTAGTAATATGCATGTTAATAAGCAACTAGTTAATAATGAAAATTGGACCCTTAAATAAAGTGTTACAAAACAAACATATCAGAATAATTTATTCGGGAATCTAACAACATTGGTTGTACTAAATGTCTTTGATTCGCTCAAAAGAATCATCTTAAAAGAGATATTCATTCAGAAATTGGACTACACAGGCTAAGCTGCATGTTTTTGATTTATAAATAAATAGACTTTCTTCATTTTACTGTAGATTCAGTAGCAGTGCCATTGCACAATTATTGCAGGAACACTTGAGGGTTGTGCGCATGTTTTTGCATTCCACTCATCACTGCTTTTCCTTTGCTTTTAAAAATGTGCTACCCTTCGTAACATTGTGAATGGACGCTTAGTCAAGTGTATTTTAGTGCGGTACGGTTCTGGCACTATTTTTAAAAATGGAACTGCTTATAAACCTTACTTACAGTCCTTGCCTTGAGGAATTCTGCACTAAGCAGCTTTAAACCATTCAACAGTTCAGACCATATCTAAATTAATGACAGACTCTTTTATTTGCAGCATCACAAACAGCATGCGTTTCAAACATTATTCATTCCCAGCAAAGCCACTCGTCTTTGAACAAGCTGGACGCATCAGACTCTTCAGGTTAAGTCATTCAGGCATTCCAACGAGGCGGATCAGCGTTCTAATTATACTCTTGAAATGTTGACTTTTCAAACTGCTATCGCATGTGCCAAGATAAATGTGCCAAAATAGACCACATCGTTCAGCATGACTCCTCCTGTCATCTCACAGTAATTTGCGCTCTGTTATTTTAGTGATTTTCAGCATACATTCAGCCAATCCAGTGCACACAGTCACCACAGTCTTTGTCTTCTTTGCATATGCACATGAATTAGTCATTATGCACATTATTATGTACATGTAAATTAAAAAGTGTGACCAACAACAACAAAAAAAACATTAAAAGAATCGTCGTTGTCAGTGAAGAAATGGCAAAGATGGAAAACCACTTTAATATGACACATGTACACACACACACACACGCACGCACGCACGCACGCACGCACACACACACACACACACACACACACACACAGAGAGAGAGAGAGACTCACCTGCAGTGTCTGTGTACACCTGCCACTGTTTCGATGATGAAGCACTCTCCCTCATTCAAACAGAAGGCCATCTCCTGACTGTCTTGGCATGGCTTGAAGAACTCGGAACGTACGGTGGAGGTTGTAGGGGCAACTGCGTGTGAAAGAGACAAAGGGAGGGTGCAAGAAAGATGAGAGGGGACAGAAAGAGATTAATCAAGATTAAATAAATTGAATCAAATGAATCAAACACTAATAATCCATCCATTTCCATAATGTCCATTCCAGTGATAAAATTACATCTGAATGAGTTCTCAATATTATGACATGAATGGTGTTAATTGAAACACGTTCAAGTACGATGGTTTCACAATCACTTCACTGATTACAAATGAGCCCATGTAAAGTCTAGAAAATGTTCTGGAATCTATTATAGATCTTATATGGGGTATAAGGGTTTAATGACAGGCCATCAGAGATAATAAACCGCATGTTTTAAGCTACAACAGGGATGCCAAATATATAATATATAAACTAGGCAGCTAGACATTTTTGTATGTTATATTGTGTGGGGGAAATATAAATGTATTACTAACTATTAAATATTGTGAATATTTATCAAAAATGCCCAATAAATATTTAAATAACATTTTTAAATACATACATTTAACATAGATACTGTTAAATGTATTAACCTAAAGAAAACTATGGATGTTCTTACAATAAAATCAATGATAACAAAATAATTTATAATAATAAATGGGCTTAATTATGATTAAGATCCCAAATAATCAAACAAGGCAATAATCAAACAAGCTCAATCAATGTGCAGTCTTTCTCTTATATGAAGTTTTGAGATTTAATTGATAATTTCAGAGAAACAGTTCCTTCTGATTGTTATTTTAAATTAACTGGTTACATTTTTGGGGGGGACAAATCATACATGCTTGCCTGCTTTATCACAGAATGTTTGTAGCACTTAACACAACTGGACCCACAATGCATCGGCTCTTTAATATATTTAATTAGTGCAATTTATGAACAACAAATAACCTCCTTAATCAAGACTGATGCTAATGAATCAGCATGCTGGTCAAAGCTAAACAGCCTGCATTAGCACCTTCCTGTTGTTCTCTACAAACTGCAGAGATGATTCACAAAAACAGTTAATCTCAGGAAGGACTGCTGCTTCTAAAACATTGCCTGCACCTTTTAATCTGGATCAGAACAGGGCAAGTCCAATGAATCTGGTTCCTCTGACCCTTCTTTGCTTGCCTGACTTCAACATGTACATCAACATCTGCTCTGTTGTTAGCAGTTACTCTGAATACAAAACCAGGGCCTACGGCACCTGGTACATGTTTACACAGTCATACTGCCACCAACCATGTCCATAAGCAGAAAACAATGCACTGAAAGCATGCACACATGAACACACATAATCTCCCAGACATCTGCCATGGAATGAAATAAAGCAGAGACATTCATAAGCGCTGCAAAGATGCCGCTGCCCGCTCGAAAGCTACATCTGTAGTCTGCAGCTGCCAGCAGAAGAGGCAGTCTCAGTGCGAGCATGCGTCCTGCTTAAAAAAAAAGGCAATCCAAACAGCACCAGACACCTGCAGTCACACAGGAAAGGTCAAATCAATCTGTTGTTCTCGCGTCTTGATGGATAAATCTCAGGTCACTGGTGCAGAAGACTATGAAGGATTAGAAAATTGTTGAAACAAGAAAAAGAGATCAAAGATGCTTCGTTCATTTTAGAAAGCTGCGATGGATGACTCCATTACACACGGTAGCCAAAAGCGACTGCTTTGCACCATAAACAATACAATAACAGCGCCAAATGCCTTATCCTAGCCCTCATACAGCATCCGACTGGATTTTTCATAGCCTCTTGTTCAAGTGTCCATAGAAACGGTGGGTTTTATGACTCGGTATAAATCATCTCAGGAGCATTGATCAAACGACCATTGATCTGCACATTTTGTTGTTAAAATGGAGGATTCTGTTGGGTAGATTATTAGTCTCATTTTTCTCCAGAGTGGCGTTTCAAACCTGACTGGTATACTGCTGCTGACTGGCTAGTCGATCAGCAATCAGCAGTGTTTACTGTGCGACCCAGGGCTACTTATGGACTGATCTCTCGCCACTACAGCTCTAATATAGGTGCTCATAAAACCTGCCATATTGAGCCCATCCGCAGGCAAGGACGGCCAGAACATGCAATAAGCATTGCACAGGACTATATTAAAAGAGGGGAAACAAATCCAGTATAATAAATACATGATCTTTCCAGGGGTTTGGTGGAAGTGCTCAGCGAATTAATGAACATCGCAATCGATGCTCTGGGATTCAAAAGAGCAATTTGCAATCAGCTTCATTTTAGGAGTGATCAATGAGTTTATTAAATCAAAGGTGCCGAACGCCTGCAGGTACAGAACTGAGGCATAGCACCCACAATGCTTGCTTTATTCTTTTGCTTTCTATTGATAGGTTATTGAAACAGAACGGAAACTGGGAGCGCGTGGGCGACGACCCTCACCATCCAGCCTAATTAAGTCTGCAGGGAGGTAATGATTTCCTCAATCCGCAACAGGCTTTGCTGTAAAGACAAACTTTTACAAACACGGCAAAATCTAACGGCAACAGATATAATAAGAACTTTATAAAGATGCAGACTGCAGATCTCATCAAATCTCAAGTTGGCCGTCACCAGTTGAGGCCATCAGAGAAAAAAATGACTGCATTCACACCGTGCACCTGGGACTCGAGAGCGCTCTCTGCACATCAGACACTGTACTTTCATGTGCAGCCAGCTCATGCATGACATGATAATTGCTCAACTTCTGGTTATTTAGTCATAAATCCTCCCCTCTTGTTATTCCCAAAATGGTTTGTCATAACATTTGATTCATCCTGGTTGCTTTAAAATTACCATTTTTTTCTGGAAGGCAATCTACACAAGTAAGTCCCTTGATAAGTTCCATGAAAACAGTCTTACCACAGTTCAAAACTAAATCAGAAATCCCAGTGGGTTGTTCATCTGAATTTGTGATGAGCGATTGGACAAAAAACAACGTCCTCATGCACACTGAAAAAGGCACATATCTATCTATCTATCTATCTATCTATCTATCTATCTATCTATCTATCTATCTATCTATCTATCTATCTATCTATCTATCTATCTATCTATCTATCTATCCATCCATCCATCCATCCATCCATCCATCCATCCATCCATGCGTGTGTGTAATTTACCAAAATTGTTATATAACTAAAACACAATATTATTTAGTTTCTTTAAATATATATTTAAAAGAAAGTACAATGTTGTTTACACTTCTGAATGGTAAATTAAAAGAATTTGCATTATTTACTGAACTGGTTAATTTAAATGAATAGTCCCAATAACCATATTGAATTGAAATGAAATGAGTTTCCAATGCTTCATATGAAAGAAATAGTGTGCAGGCAGGTTCAAGCATTTGCTTATTGCTACACAACACTACAAAAAAAAAAGAAAAAAAAAGTAACACTGCATATGTGAGAGCGTGTATGTAATCTGAGTCAGAAGAGCAAAAATATTTTTCCAATGTAGTCGAGAAGACCCGGACAATTGTAACAAAATTTATTCAGTCACAAAAAAAGCTATATGATGACACTTTTTAGCATATAGTGTTCTCTCTCTGGCTGAGATTTTCTTTTTTGTCACTTTATATAAAATTCAGATGTCCAATATTTTTCTCCTGCTGTCTAAAGTTTCAATGCATTTGAATTCAAACATACAACTTCTTTACTGCTAGGTTGTTGGTTAAAAGTTAAAAGTTGCAGAAAAAAAAGTTTAGAAAAACTAAATGACTGAACACTATGCTCATTTGAGGTAAAGTGGACAACCACTGTGACAGACAATTGCTACTGTACACTCTAACTTCATATAAAAATATAAACAGACACACTAAAAGACAGCTGGTAAATTTGTAATTCTCAGTAAGTAATGAAGGAAATGTAAAAATGTTTTTGAAATGCAATTACCTACTTATAGAAGATCAAAATATATTCAAGTAGTTTTGAATATGAGAGCAAATCACAGGCGGATCTTCCACTAGCAAGCTCTGCACACAATATTGAGTATTATGTAATGTATGTAATGTAGCAGTTCAACAACGAAAATAATCAACCAATTTTGAAATTGTAGCTTTCCTAACTCTAATTTACAATTCCCTAGTGTTCTCTTTCGGTTTCTAGTCCCAGAACACAAAATGAACAGATGAAAGGAAAAGGGATTTGAAATATTAAAAACACATCACTATAATCACCTCCATATAGCGGGAAAACCATACACATCCATGTGTAAAAACACACATGCTTTCTGTCAGGGCAGAGACAGCCATGCACATTTACATTTGTAACATTTTCCTGAAAGCCTTTCCGTAATCACCCTGCTCATTAGTGTGCTTATGCACTGGCATATCTCTGGGGAGACACCACAATGAGCAGAGTTCTTCTATGCTGTTTACTGCACATCAAACACTGCACACACACACAGAGCTGGAAGGTCTTCTAGGAACCTGGACTTAGCTTTCCCATCATGCACTGCTGCCCACTGCTCTCTCCTGGTGTAGTGAGGCAGGGAGCCTGTGTCTGACCGCTGAGCGTACAGAGCTTCTGGGACCCATGCATCACATATAAGCCCTGGCGATTCTGTGGTGTTTTGCATATTTTGAATAATGCATGTCAATACATTAGAATGAATTAAGTAGTAAACTGTATCTGGTCTTCACTAATAAAAATAGTTTTAAGCGCATATTTATGGGTCAAGATCCTGGATTATAAAATAGTTTGTCCTGGTTCTCTAATTTGATGGGTCAGCGGCATCCCGAGAGAGCTGATACAGTTCAACAGGACGTTTCACTGTTTTTTATCATTCCATTTGTTCACAGTGTTTAAAAGAGAATGTGAGAGGTATGACTATATGAGTGTGATTGCTATTATCTAGCAGTCCAATAAAATAAAGTTAATTTTGAGTAACACACATGGTAGGACACAGTATGTGACTTTGGGTATTTTTGCAAATAATAAGAAAGTTCAAATTATTCAAATATGAATAATTCAATGACTCCCTCTAATTCAATGACTCCCTCCTCATTCCTGAATGAATCAATGTCAATGTGAACCAAACAGTTTAAGCTCCAGAAAGAATCATTGAAAAAGTGTTGTTGGGCTGTTATATCAGCTCTATTGGAACGGCATTGAGGCAAATTTGAGTAATTCATCACATTTTAGAACCAGAAATAGCAGTTGTATATTGTTTAATATAATTAATAGGAGTACTGTTGCCATGTGGTTACTCAGAGATAAAATAAATGAACTTGTACTCCCTGTATGAGTTGATTTATTTATTGTACGCTTTTCAGTACGTGCAGGCCATGATACAAGTCACCTACGCACGTGGCCACCTTTTGACAGCTTCCACCTTGTCTTTTCCTCTCACACCTACCCAGTGGGGCCACCTGTCATGGACAAATGGAGGTTAGTGGTGGGACTTGTGCGTAAAAGTGTATGCCTTTGCTGTCAGAGGGATGGTGGGCTACGAGCACTTCTGCTTACTGACAGTCATGATGGCTGTACACACAAGCATCTGTCACATGGTAACAGCGTGCCCTGTCCTTCACCCGTCGGGATGACAGGTCCTTGGGGAAACTTTATGCAATAAGCCTTTTCTTAACTCACAACTACTGTTGAAAATAATTAAATAAAATACAAGTGGTCTTCATGACATTCGGTTTGTTAATGGCTCCTGAATGTCTCCCTTCTTTCTCCGCTGTGGGGGGAACATACAATACTTTGACATTGTTTCCTGCGTAGCAGCGCTATGCTGATGCAGAATCTATAGCAAAAGAAATCCTGTTTTTATCCGAGTGGCTTTGAGTCTGAATTGGATGTGATGAGAGTATAACTTTATGTACTAACATAACTGTTAATGCAATTGTGAAGTGTTTAGTTTTTTTCCGATGCTAAAATATCTGCTGATATAGCTTAAAACACAACGAGAACTATAAGTAAGCCACTGTGACATTATATGTAATGATTGCTCTGTTTGTTCGAGTATGGACACTTTTCACATGTCTGGATTTGAAACATGAATGTAAACTAAGCAGGGTAAAGTTATATAGAGGTAGCCTACAACGAGAAAAAAATGGTTGTGCTCCTGATTTTGCAAAATATGACATATTTTGTTGATCCTGGTACAGCAGTCCTGTCTAAAAATGTAGTTCTAACCATATCCCTTATCCCTAAACCTAATCCTACCCATAACGTATTCCTAAAATCAGAGGGAAATGATAGATGAGTAACACTGATGTAGAAGCATCTAACCTTGGTTGTAAGCCTAAAGTTGACATAAACTGTAAACTTGTCCCTCAAATCTCACTGGTTGATTGGAATGTTGTTCCAACAAAGATGTTGATTCAGGAACATGTACTTGGTGAAATCACATTCACTCTAAACCTACAGGTTCCGTATGTGTCAGAAAACCTGCAGAAATCCAAACTCGCAATAGGCTACTTTAACAAATAGAGATAAATGAAGACTATACCAATTATATCCTGAAACACTCTAAGGCTACGGATTAAGTGTACAGATCTGCTAATGTCTTTAGTCTTGCAAGAGCATTTTTACTCTGTCCTTTGAGCATTTTTATTATGCTAAGTAAATTAAAAGCTTTCACCTCTGAATTACAGTGAAGATGAAAAGATGATTTACTTTAAAAAAAAATGACAGAGATAGAGAGTGCTACAGGGCCTCCTTGTGCAAGATATGATGCTACAACATTTTTGGATATGAATATAGGACGTCTTAATCGGTTCATAGAGCCAACCATGAAATTAACATTTTCTCTTTTTTTTTTAAATGGAGTACCCTGTTCATTTTTCATTTAGATATTCCTGCAGTTTAAAAAACTCAGATGACAGCATGTATGAGGCAAGCAAAACTGCAACAAACTCGTATAATGGATCGCAGTGTCAGCACAGCACCTTTACATATCAGACAGAAGAAGTTTCTGAGTAAACAGTGATTTTTCAAGCTGTGCTTGCATCAACATAATCACAATGGATATCCTGGTCAGTCTCATTGTAAGAGGTTTGAAGCAGCATTTTTACTGAAATAGGGGCGACTGAGGTTGAACATTAAGGAAGTATGAAAATCAGGATTAAATGGCATAAAACCCACTGATTCCAAGGCAGGGGTGCCCAATGTACTTGGAGATATGCTTTCCTGCAAAGTTCAGCTCCAATCCTGATCCAACACAAGAGAACCAGCTAATTAAGATATTCAGGAGCACTGCATAATTACAGATAGCTGTGTTGGATCAGGGTTGGATCTGAACTCTGTAGGCAGGTAGATCTCCATGAACAAGATTGGGCACCTTTGCTCTAAGGGAAGTGCATACATTTTTGCTTTTACTGAACATAAAATGGTATTGCAGAGAATACATCACAGCATGCCTTTCACATAGGTAATTTACATAATAATGCTTTATTTAAAATAAAAAGATGCTGCAAAGTTTATTACAGCCACCTAAAATAGCCATAATTGAACTGGAGAAAACCAAGGGAAGACAATTTGTTGCTCTGTTAAGAAGAGTTGAAAGTGTCTAGACAGATGACTTCCCCTGAGAGGAAAAGGAGACTGACTCATTAAATCCCACAGCGAGGCGAAGACAGGGATAACTTAAGACAGATTAATACCAGAAACGAGAGCCATTACCGCTCTGAACGGGGAAAAGAAGAAAAAAAAATTCTGACAGAATAACTGGGTAGGATCTAGAAAGGTAAATGGACTCGTCTCAGCACCCTCTTCTGGAAACAATGACAGCCATGACTAAATGCAAGTGACAATTAAGACAAAACTAGCAGCGTTGACGAGTTACATGAGAGTCTAACCATTTTCTGCCTATGCAAAAACAATCAAAATATGAAATCATGATGAATAGGACAAGGAACAAATCTAAGTGGTTGTAGCGCGCTAAAAGCAAACATCTTTAATTAAGCGAAATGTTTCACATGCATTAGTAGAATATAAAAGGCAAATTATCTGCTTTCACAACCTCCACTATGATAGTCCATAAATGACTCTGAACCGCATAACTTGAACAAAATGGTATGAATTATTAAGCCTTCCATTCATAAGAAGGAAACATCTCACAAACATCTTCAAATGCTACAAAAAGGGTCCTCATGTTCCCTGACTAAAAGAAAACAAATTATATAAAATTAGATATGTAGGGGCATAATAGTGCAGATCGTATGCTTTTAAAGAAATTTAAATCTGAAATGCTATTAACTTCATTACCTGTGACAAATGTGGTTTGTTTAATTTTTGTTTAATGTGACAAAAACAATTATAGGCCCATAATGTTAAAAATGCATCAACAGAAAGCCGCCATTGATATCTTGATATCAATATCTTGAAGAACTTGATATCTATCTCCCTGTTTTTTTTTTTTTTAAGTAAATGTGTGGCAGTATTAATAGGCCAAAGTATTCTTAAATCTTAAAACAGAACATGAAAGTAGACAAATGTAAGGAAATTTACAGTAGTCCTAGAGCTCTGTTCCTAAACCCAATGAGCATAATTTTAAGACATCAGATGCTCTTGACACGGATGTTGTAGAAGGTAGGCAACTACCTTATGCAAAAGTTTGAAAAGCCTTGAATGGAAGCTTGAAGCTCTTTGGATGGATGGATGGATATCCATCCATCCATCCATCCATCCATCCAAAGAGCTTCAAGCTTCCATTCAGGATGGATGGATGGATGGATGGATGGATGGATGGATAGAAAACCTGAGTGGTATAAGATTCTCTGTACTTGTCAAAGAAAAGCCATTAATTGATATTTTATAGCATGTTATCCTAGCAATGTGCTGATATCCTGTGGCAGGAATAGGAGCAGTAAAATCCCCAATGCTGGACATCCAGATTACACACTTTTGTCTTTTATGAGGTCTCTTTGCACAAGGTAACAAACCCAGGACCCTTTAGCCTCCCCAAGTTTCCTGATGTACTGCAGATTTGGCCAGTTATTCATCATTTGATCTGCTCAAATCGCTCTGCCTCCCACACTCTCAAAACGTCAAACTGATTCATGTATTCATTATCCAGCGCCGAGGATGCATGCCTAAGCTCGTACACTCTCTTTCTCTCCTGGTCCCTATATCTCACTATTCTTATTCGTCTTCTTCCTCCTCCTTATCTCTCTCTGTCTCTTGTTCTCCCTCGCTCACACCCAGCTGCTTTATGTTTCTGCTTGGTCTCATGTTTCTCCATAAGAGGGGGAGTTATAATGAGCCATGTCTCTGAAGACATACTGTAGTAGATAGACTTTCCATGTGAACGTAACTGATAAGCTTAACCAGCTACTGTAGCTACTGAAGCCTTATCAAAGGCGATCTACTGCTTTTCACGTGCATCTTGGGTAAAGCTAGCATGCTACAGAATGGAAACACATGTTCCACATAATTCTCTGGATGTTTGACCAGAATAACCTTGGCGATAAGAGAACAGCTGCAAGGCTGATCCAAGATGGAGGGCAATCTCCTTTAAGCTGGGTGTCCTCTCAAATCACTTGTCTTATACGGCCTCCCCTTTCCCCTTTCCCCTTAACCCATGTCCTGGATAGGAAGTGTACCCACAGCTTCAGTGTGAGCACAGCTATATTTAACGCCCGATGAAATATTTATCCTCAAGCTGAGACACAGGAGGATGTGCAGAGCCAGCATAAATGGGAGGGGACTGAGAGACGAGAGTGAAAAAGAGATGGGGTGAGGAAGTGGGGATGAGGGGATGAGGGGCCAGAACAAAAAAATTTGTCAATGCTCAAAAGCAGAAATGTTTAAGAGCATTCTGTGATGAAAAAAGAAAGAAATGAAATGGCCCACTCCTTAGTCTTGATTAGACTAATTTCATAGTTATTTGAATACACACACCTTTAGCATAATGTGACAAAACTACAGCTTGATTGTAAATGATGCACAAAAAAAGTGATCAAGCTGATCTGTGAATTTTGTTTTCCCACAAATTTCATGTGTCTTATGTAATCTTAAGCTCATCACTGACACTGTTGTTTCCTTGGTAACAAAGTACACTAACTTTTGAAAGTTTTTTGATAAAATGATGCCACAGCTGATAATTTGTGTTAATCATTTTGGTGTTAAAACACAATTTGGTTTAGTTTGATTATTTCACACTAAACTAATCATTTAAAATATCATAATTAAAGCAATAAGCCACAAGAGACTGTGTTACAGTGAGTTAACCATGACTAAGGGCTATTCTTATTATTTTACAATGACTTAAAAATATAAATGATCAATCCCTGGAGTTAAAGAAACTTTTCTCAATTGTGAATTCAAATTCATCTTTCGACTGAAGCAAGTGTCTTGAATAAGCACACAACATGATTTACTGGATTAGAATCTTTTGTTGGTCCAGGAAAATACTCTTTTGAAACAATCATAACCCTAATCCTAACCTTAAACCAATCCCTAAATAAAACCCCCATCAGCTAGCATTGTTGTTTAACAACCAACAAGCGGTAAGTCAGGAACATGTCCTACTTGGCTAAATCACGTTAAGCACAATTAAACACATATCCTTTTGAATTCAGAAAATCAGGTTGAAGATGAGTAACACTCACAGTGTATCAGCAAAAAACATGACCTAGATCTCAAGTCTCAGATGAGCATTATATCTGAAACCAGGAAAATGAAACGGAAATGACTGTCTGAATTAGGAAAGCTCAAACCATCTCCTGTTTGCTGCCATAGGGAGACAGTTCTTCAGCGGGAAGCTAGAATAAAGGTGGTACTCCTATCAGTCTACAAAAAGAAAAAAAGAAGAATAAATAAAAATGGATGAGACATACTGGAGTGGAAAGATAGCAGCAAGTTACAAGTAAAGGTGAGCTATGGTTATTTTCTTTCTCCCTGTATCTGTCTCTTTTCATTTTCCCTTAGAGCGTCGGACAAAACAGAAGAGCAATTCCTCCACTAACCTCTGGAGTGAAATGTGATTCAACAGTGGGCAGTGAGGTAGTGTATAGTCTCTGCAGTGTATGTGTGTGAGAGAAGAAGCAAGCAGGGTGTGATGTACTGCTAGCAGGTGGCCTGGTTTTAGTATGCAAGAAAAGCAGGATAGAGAGCGGTGTATGTGCATGCCAGTCTCGAAGTCGCTTGCTTCCTGTCTCTTTGCTCCCTTTCCCTTGGCACTGATCCCAGCATATGGCTCAAAGATGGGCATCCACAGGGCACACATTAGGACCCACTGACACATAAACCAACAGGCCTGATGCAAGACTGGCCACACTGACCTTTTTTCTGCTCCAGATGACTGTGTCCAGTACTTGCTGTTTGTTTGCTTGTGAGCATTAGCATCAGTGCACATGCCATTTATATGGGCGAGGTGATAGTATTAATGTTAATTAATCAAATGTATCAATTTTTGAAGAGAAAAGCTCATGAATGAAGATGGTTTAAAACATAATATATCATGCCATCTGCTGAGTATTTCTTGCAATAGGCCGCTGCTGTCGTGATGAACAATAGTATTAAGGTCTGTCCGCAATCTAATCTCCATGTTGGTATGCTCATCAGAACTGTGGTTCACTTGAATTCGTCCAAACAAACATAAGGGGTGCCAGCTCTCTGGATTCCAGAAAAGAGGATTACAAGGCTGAAACTCAGCACACCCTCCACCCGTTTCCTGCACGAGCCGGCCTGATCCAATCATCCTGAAACACTCTAAACAAGAGAGGGGTCACGCTCTTCGCCTCCTTGGAGTGTCTATCATGGGGCCCCCTGGGTGCTGATGCATTTGAGTGACACAGACTCTGAATGTGTGTGATCCTGTTTAACCTCTGTGCCCTGCCAAGTGCCAGGCTCCCTGCCTGTTTAGTATGCAGACCTGTGACATTCATCCAACCACAGAAAACGAGGGATGGACTGCTGCCAGGCAAAGCAGAGGAGAGGAGAGGAAATAAAAGAGGAGAGGGAAGGAGATGAGATAAGAGGAGAGGAGATGAGATGAGGAGGTTAAAAGAATAGGAGAAAAGAGGAAACAAGATGGGAGGAGAGGGGATGAGATTGGTCAAGAGGAAAAGGAAAAAGAGAAGACAAGAGGACAGAGTACGGGGATGAGAGGAGAGAAAAGCGGATAAGAAGAGACTATAGAGACTAGGAGAAGGTGGGAGGAGAGACTATAGGAGGAGGTGAGAGGAGACAAGAGGAGATGAGAAATTGGGGAGAGGGGATGAAACTAGTGAAGAGGAGAGGAGAACAGATGATGAGGGATGAGAGGAGAGATGAGACAAAATATGACATGAGGAGAAGAAAGACAAGTGGAGAAGAGGAGATGAGGCTAGATTAGAGGAAGTGGAGGGAGAGACAGGAGAAAAGATGAAAGGAGATAGAATGAGAGGGAGTCAAGAGGAGAAGGGAGGAGCAGGAAGGAAAGGATGCGAGAAGAGAGGAGATGGGAGAGACTAGGAGGAGGTGAGAGGAGAGGAGAAAAGAGGAAAGGGGATAATATGAGAGGGGATGAGTAAAGTCAAAAGAAGAGGGGAGGAGTAGGAAGGAGAAATGATGAAAGGAGAGTAAAGGATGGAGGGACATGAGGAGGGGGGGGGAGTATAAAAGAAGAGAGTAGACTAGAAGAGAAGAGAGGGGACATAGAGATGGGAGGAGAGGGGATGAGACAAGTCAAGAGGAGAGAGAAGGAAATGAGACATAAGGAGAATGAAGGATGGGGTGGAGGAGGGAAAAGTGGAGAAGAGATTAGGAGGAGAGGAGAGATGCGAGGGGAGGTGATTAGACAAAAGGAGACAACAGAAGAGGAAAGGGGCGGAAAAGGGAGCAGATGAGGGCCAGAGATTAGAGAATGTGAAAGGATACGAGATGAGAACAGATGAGAGGGGAGGAGACAAAAGGAGAAGAGACTAGATTGGACGAGAGCAGAACAGACCAGCCTATGAGAGGAGAAAAAGGAATAGCCCTTGTTGCTGCGCTCACTTTCTCTCTTAGTATTGCTCCTCTTCCCTCCTGCCTGAGATTTTCATTAACCAACAGCCCTGTGATTTACGAGCAGGAGCCCAGCTGATGGTGGGGGAGTATAGCCTGTGTGCATATGCACTTCTGCAAACACACACACAGACACAAGATTCCTTTGCTCAAACGTACACAAATGTGCTGCTAAAAACATACCCTGAAACACAAACACGCATTAATATAACATACTTCATTAGATTTGCATCCGTTGTGTTTGTAAAATGGCTCTTTTAGCAGTGGACAGCTGCAATTATGTTGCCTCCTTTTTTTTTCTTTTTTTACAAAGAACCGAAGATAGGATTTAATCAGGAGTACACAAATTTGATGAAACAATCTGTCTCTGAGTGGCTCACTTCACACAATTTAAAAGGTGAAGTGTGTCATTCTAGCAGAAACAATCAGAACTTAAAAACAAAAAATAAAAAAAACAATGGCCTCCAACATAATCCATTGTTCAGTTGGGTAGGCCCAAACCAAAAATCACACTTACTGGTTGAGCCACTGCTGTTATGTTCAGCCAATTGCAATTTTCTTTGGTGCTACTAGTGCCACACAAATGATACACTTCACCTTTATGATGCAATCATTTCAGCGAGAGACCAAATTATGCTCTCAGAATTGTAGAGCCAATCTTACATGTTTCCAGCAAACATGAAAACTCTTTATTGACATTTGAACTGTACTTCTGCAAAAACATAGAGTTGCTTTAGCAAAACATAAACTTGGCAGAAAGCACTGACTGATACAGTAGAGTAGGCCAAGCTGATTAGTTGGCCGACATTTGTATATTTTAGAGATTAACCTAGCGTTCACTGGCATCTGCTGGATATCCAAAGCCTAAGATGATTTAAGAGTAAACTTTTCCTGTTTTTAATATTTAAATGTTCATTTAACTTCAACATTTATTCGTACACTGCCTTAAAGTACATCTTATTTTACAACTCATTAATATTAAACAAGATATATCACTATATTATAAAGAATTTTAAACAAAATTTGCTTAATGGTATTGTTTTACCTACACAGGCCAGTACCATTACCGATATTAATACTACTCATATTATTTCTGAGGTTAAAATTAGTAATTATAACCATTTAACATCATTTTTAAACATTTAAAAGGGCTTAATATTTAAATGATCAGTCAGCTTAATTTATTAGTAACAATTCCAGAACATTATCAATCTTACGACTTTAAATCTAAATAAACTTACAACAATCATCACATAAACCCACTATAATTAATATCACGTCTAGCTTTGCCTTTATTTAGCATGAATAAAGTAGTCTGTGTGTGTGTGTGTGTGTGTACATACATTTAAATATAGACATATTCACATGTTCCAGATATAAGCATTTGGTCAACTATTTACTACTATTATAACTAGCATAGAGTGAGAGAGAAAGAGTAACTTACAAAGAGCAGAGAAACAGACACAAAAAAAGAGTGCTAAAGAAAAAGAGACCACTTCCTGGAAGGACATTTAAAAGAGTTTGCCCTGACACACAAAATGTTGCTTCAGACTGATGGAGCCGTTTTTCAAAATGGGTTCCACCAGAGCGCAGCACTCCTACTAGACATATTTATCAAAAATGTTCTGCTCTGAGGCATGTTGTGATTTTCGCAAAGCCAGCTCCACACTCTAACACAAACAGCCATTCAGGGGTGGAGCGTGTGAGTGACACAGGCAGATACGCCAGGGAAATTTTGTGTCTTCATCACTCCTCCAGCTGTAAGGAGACAAATAGTTTTAATTAGCTTCGGCTTCTTCGAACCTCGCACCCGAAGTGGGTGTTTGCTTATGTTTTGCATAGTGCCGGCTATGAGTTTGCAGAGGGAACAACACAAACAGTCCTCACGATTCCCTTAATCTTGCTCTGCGTGGAGCGTTCCTATTCCACCTGAGCTCAGAGGTCTATGTTCACTCACAGCTGAGATGAAATAGCTACACCGAAACTGTGGTAACTTGGTATGAAAAGACCACACAAGAGAGAGGAATGCAGGGGATGGTCGGTTTACTAATAACTGCTCTTATTTTACAGGATTACACCAGCACGACCTGGCTATCCAACAGAACCGAACATTCTACAGCAACAGGTAATTCCCACACAACACAAGCATATCTACCCCCTAGTGGTAAAACTGGAATTGCTAGAATGAACTAAATCTACTACAGAAACCATGTTTTGCGAGCAAACAAATTATTTGGGGGGGAAATGAGTTCTGTTCCTCAATTACATATCTGCCCCCCCCCCCACCCACCCATTCAATTGGCCGCCACTGGTAATTGCTTTCCATTTCATATTTGTTATATTCATACAAGGACAGCAGCTTAAAGGTTTTGGAGTATGAAGGTAAAAGAGTAGCAAAACTCGAGAGCACGTAGGTGTGAATTTGAGAACTTGTACAATCAATATTCGTACTTGTACGTGAACATTTACACTCACAGCTCCAATGTGAAAACCTGTAAAATAAAAATCTGAAGTTGAATGTTGAAATTTGCACTCGCAGACAATAGTCACAAACCTGTATTCTGAATTTGAAGCTGCAGACAAGTAGTCACAAATGTGTAAAATGCCATTCACAGAAATACAATGACAGACACAAACTTGTAATATATATTTGCATTTAATCTTACATTCACGTACATCTATGTACTCTCGAGTTTTGCTACTCTTTTACCTTCATATTGAAGTCCATTAGTCACATGATCTGACACCGTTCTCTTTAATTTTGTTCTCATCACTGTTATGCTAAACTCTGATATTGTGTCTTTTCATTATTTTTTACTTGCTTGCTTGTGGGGAAGGTGAAATCCAAATGAATTGTGGGTAAACGTCTACTACTACCTCTACTTGCAGCTTTGTGAATTTTGAAACATTGAAACATTGGGCTTGATTAGTTCTAGCATTAAGTAATGAAGGCGGACATGTTTTTCCCATTGTGCAATTTTAAGTGGGGACTAGAGGTGATAATCACCAAATGAGACTTAGAGCTGTCTCATTTTCTCTTGGAAACACACACACTCACACACACACGCACAAAAAAAAAAAATACTTTCTGTAAAAAACATCACTTCTTAGTATGATTTATAAGCTGTTTTCCTCATGGGGACCAAAAATGTCCCCACAAGGACAAGGATTTCGGATATTGGCATCTTTGTGAGGATATTTTGTCCCCAAAATGTTCGGTTTACAAAGCGACACACACACACGCGCGCGCGCACACACACACGCACATACACGCACGCACACAGGTTTCCATGTTTTGTGGGGAATTCCCATAGATGTAATGATTTATTTTATACTGTACAAACTGTACAATCCTCCTACCCTACCCCTAAACCTACCAATCATAGAAAACTCTGCATTTTTGGATTTTCAAAACACTTCATTTAGTAAGATTTATGAGATAATTTCCTCATTGGGACCAAAAAAATAAATAAAAAAACAATGTCCCCATCAAGTCAAAATATACTGGTATTACAATACTTGTGGGGACATTTGGTTCCCATAACATAGGGGATTATCATGTACACACACACACACACACACACACACACACACACTCTCTCTCTCCCTCTCTCTAGCGTTCTATCTGTTTCTAGAAGAAAATCAGTGTGAAGCCAGGTGCCAGCAGCCTTTACTGCAGCCATCAGTTCACAGCTGAACTCACTGCTGCATGATCCCGCTTTCATTTCTGCCTCTGTCTGATAGGCTACACTCCACCGCAGCCAGTTCATATAATTAACCTGTCAGCAGGATCAGCCTGGGTTAGACTTTGCTGTCCAATCTCATATTGAACCTAAATATTCTCACAGCTTCATCCAACCAGAGAAAGACACTTTAATTTCAAAGAACATTCCTGACCTGCTTTTCTCTTCGCTCTGCAGGCTCATGTGGCAATTAATCTATTAGTCAATAATTCAATAATCTATTAGTATTGGTCACTCTTTATCTTCTTTGCAACTCTGGACACCATCTTGAGTGGAACACCACATTCTGCTGGTTCAATAGGCCAAAAAAAGATAAAGATTGATTAATTACAATTGGTCAAACACTCTCTTTATCTTTATAACTACATACTTCCTTTTTAACTACAGTGTCCTTCTAATTGAGGTTAAATGTGAAGTGGGTAATGTTTTGGATGTTACAATTCTCAGATACAGTTAAACACACACACGCACACACACGCATAAAACTAATGCTATAGCACAATCAAAATCAGTCAAAACAAATGTAGAAAATATGATCTGAGAAATCTACCTATTATTTCTTTAATTGGATAAAAAAGCTATATTTTCTATAGGCTATATAAAAAAAAACCAAAAAAAAAACCCATGTTATTCCACACGTTGAGCACTAAACTACGTTCAAAAGTGTACACTTACTATTCAAAAGTTTGGTGTCAGTAAGATTTTTAAATGTTTTTGAGAGAAGTCACTTATGCTCGCCAAGACTGCATTCATTTGATCAAACTACAAAAAAATTTTTTTTATAATTTCTGTAACGCAAAGCTGAATTTTCAGCATCATTACTGCAGTCTTCATTGTCACATGATCCTTCAGAAATCATTCTAATATGATGGTTTTGTGCTCAATAAGCATTTTTTATTATTATCAATGTTAAAAACGGTTGTGCTGCTTATTTTTATTTATTTTTATTTTGTGGAAACCATGATACTTTTTTAAGGATTCTTTAGTGAATTGAAAGTTCAAAAGAGCAGGATTTATTTTAAATAAAAAATCTTTTGTAACATTATAAAGTCTTAAGCTGATGATACACAGGGCAACTTTTTGAGCAATGTTGCTGGGCAATCTTGCCGAGCGATTGTTGCTTGGGCACTTTCCCATTGAAAATGGGCAATACATTTCTATCTGGATAATTTAGATCGGTCGTGGGCCCTGTGTCTCATCTGATTGCCCGTTGACGGCAACATTGCCCAGCAACATTGCTCAAAAAGTTGCCCTGTGTATCATCACCTTTACATTTATAGGAAAAAGAAATGACAGCATCAGGTTGCTATGCCACATGCTTGTTGATTCAAAAGTAAGAGACTTCATACATGTAAATCCCATTATGTTATAATCCCTTTGCAGTTACTGATCTCATAAAAATATTATTCGTATTACAGTACACTCAGGATTTGAAGCTAAATTTAAGATTAATATTTATAAAATTAATATTTTAGCAAACACTATTGCAATGCTGTTCTCTGTTAAACGCTAATGTGCATACTTTCTCGCTTCATGAAGTCTGTGAAGTGTAACTGAGACACTCTGTCTGATAAGCCTTTATGTAAAATGGAAATAACTGTGTGAATGTATTACATTGTACTGGAGAAAAACACCTCTCAACAGCACACACTCCTCAACAACGACCAACAAGAAACTTCTTATGAGTGCCTTTACAGTATTAAACAAAGTTTTCTCATTATTTAGATTTTTCTCAAAGTTTTCTCAAATGTGTTTATTCCACAGAAATAAATCACTTCAGTGTTGTTATTGTGAACTGAATCTAAAACTAATTTTCTTTAATTAAAATAATGCTGAAATAAAAAAAAAATATATTATTTGAAAAACTTTCATTTTCGGCTTGGAAACTAAATCAATTAAATAAATGAAGTTAAAGTACTAAAATTTGTAAAAGAAAAAGAAAAGAAAAAGAAAAAAGATAAAACTGATAAAAATGACAAAAGCACAAAACAAAATGACTAAACCAATTCAAATTATTAATAATAATATATTACACTAAAATAACACTGCGTCACTTACGCCATAAATGCAAATAGCTGTTGACTATTTTCACTATCCGTTATTCTTAATTTTATCGATGAGTTGTTGCAGCCTCCCTTCACTGGACCAGTGCAAGATCATAGCGCATGTCGGCAAACTCAAATTGCAATATGGGATGGGTTTGCAATGGGAACAGTGTGCTGTGAAGCGTACACAGGCACCTATGTGAGCGAGAGGATGGCATTACTTAAAAATGGAGAGCGAAAGAGTGACAGGCGTCAGGGGACACGGCACGGCCCAGACGTGTACGGGACAGCCAACAGAGGCGGGAAATTAGCGAGTGAAAACAGATCCAATGAGGCGTAAAGGAGCCTCTCCTCTCATTCGTTGACAGTAAATGAAGCTCTTTCTCAGCCTAACTTCAGTCACAAGGCTCTAGGGCCCAGGAGGACGAATGAATGAGACGGCCGACAGGCAGACGGGAAAAACAGGAATGAGCCTCTGTAGGGACAAAGCACAAATTTGTTTGTTTGGCAACCATGTTTGCTCTGACGGTGGATACTTATGAGAAGCCATCCCTGTTGAATCTTCAGCAGGGACGGCTAATGTACATGAGGGTTTTCTATGTAATTGCACTCACGAGGGAGATGCAACTTAACTGCGTCTGTAAACACGAGTGGAGTGAATGCACATAAATGTGCAGGCATAGATGCAATCAAAACTGATCTCTAAAGGAGGGAAAATGCATGTCTATGCACTTATGCACAATCACTTTCTGCCACACATTCCACTCATTTATTGCCACTGATTGGCTATTACACGTTGCAGCCATGATTATGAGGCTGACAGCGAGAAAGCTCTAAACACAAACAGTGCAAAGCTGGAGGCAATTTATATCTTCAATATCATCATCATCATCATCACAGTTATGATTGCTCTAACCTTTAGGGGCATATGGGGGGAGAAGCGTGGTACTTGTTTTAATTACATCCACAGGGAGTTTGGTTAACCGCTGTAACTATCGTTGCTTTCTGTACAAATTTGTACTTCCACCATCAGACACAAGAAATTGGCGCCTCTTAATCTTTCAGTTTTCTCTTTGCACCGTCCCTTTCTATTCTCCACTTTTCTCCTGTTCACACAAACAGACAGACAAGCACACATACACACAAAAACTACATGAGCACATTCTCTTTGCTTGAATATTTGAGGAACGCATCTCTGTCTGGAGCCTATTCGTCATTTCCAGGATGCCGTCAGTCTGGCAGGTCGATGACAAATGGCAGACTAGATGATAGGCTGGTCGTTCATGCCATATGACATGTGCATGTGTGTGTACATTGCTTATGTGAGCAACAACTCTACTATCACTCAGCCTCTTCTGGCCTACAGGAGACTAAATGCATATAAAAATTAGATTTTTTTTTAAGTCCATATATTAAAAAAAGAGGTATTTTGTGGTAGACGAGTAAAGAACTGAATGGACATTACAAAACACGACTTTAGAAAGTCAATACAGTACGTTCTATTCAGATTGTAGGGTTAAGGTGCATGGGTTTATGGCTAAGGTTAGGTACATTATAAGCCTATTTCTCTGATTATAGAGGAAAGTTATTAAAATGCCTTCCATGACCAAAAAAGGATGTTGATCCTGCAGATGTTCTACTTTGGTAAAATCACATCATGACAGTTTTGTGACCTGGCTCAAAAAAAAAAAAAAAAAAAGGACAAAAACAGCCATGAGGATTGTACAGTAGAAGAGTCCTTCAGTCAGACACCTCAGCACTGACTAACATTGACGGCTGGTGCTTTTTAAAAGTGCCAAAGCACAGATGTCACTTATCAATGGAAAATTGTGAACTAAATTTGTAATGTCTGTAATGTTGCTCCTAAAAGCTTCTTAAACTGAGCAGTTAAATTACTCAATGAAAACAATAGACAACTCAGAACTGTATTCTTATTAGCTAAATATTTACAAATGGCAATAGACAAGAGACAGTTATGCATACTTAAAGGTACGCAATGCAAGAGTGTATGTCTATAAGATGTATGTCTTTATCGTAGCAGAAGCGCAACAAAATAATGCTTCATGAAAAATAAAGCGAAGATGATGAACGAACAACAAGGAAGCACAGGATTGAACATACAGTGACATACAGTAAATACAAACAAGAGTTTGATGTTAGTTGCCAACAGCACAGTAGCTCTAGACAAAAAGATGACACTCAAAACCACTGTTGCTCACGTATAGAGCAAAATCACCGCAACATCCGCGTCTGTTTTCAGGCCTTCCCAGTTAGCTTTCTCCAGCGCTTGACAGCGTTTCTAATATTAACGCGAGTCCTAAAGCTCTTTCCTGATCATAACCCTTCATTTTCCAGTGATTTTATTATGAGCTTTTTTCTTTTGCAATGTCTCTCAGCCATCTCTCTTTCTACAGTCTTTCTTCAGATAGATAGATAGATAGATAGATAGATTTTCAAATGCTTTTAGACTGTGTTCTCACTAACAGACTGGCACCAAAAAATGTGAGAACAGGAAAGATGTGACAACCACACTGACACAGACATGCCTCCAGTCACAGCGGTCCTACTCTGAACCATAACGGATTAGGCAGCTGTAACATGTTCCCAGTCAAACACACCTTTAGGGGCCACAGCAGACAGGTTCGTGACCAGTGCACACGTGGGACCATGCATGCATGACGTGTGCAGGCTGACCATTGCTGAATCAAAGACTGTTAAAGATCAAAGACACACAATCTTCTCAGCAGTGACACACTGTCTGTGCCAACTGGAGCACCCCTATGGACAGGTCCCAGATGAGCAGGAACACACTGCTTGAGCCACAGAATAAAACTGCTTACTACACTGGATTACTTTGCATCCCAAAGGTGCGGATTTGAGGCTTTGTATGAGAACACACCAAATCCTCACTGGATTTTCAGGACAATACAATATACTCATCTCTTCACCAATTCCTCTTGCAGTGCACAGCAGAGGAAAGAACTTGCTGCGTGCCATTGCTGAGTCATACTTTAAGTCCATCTAACATTATTCTCTCATACTGCTATTGTAAATGAATCAAATCAAAGTTTCTGAAAAATACACTTGTTAACATTTTTATATTTAATCTATCTGCTACAGAAAATTAAGTCTGACTGGACAAAACACTTTCCGTTGGCTTCATAGCAGATACATATTTCAGTTATTTTGCAATAACATCCTTTTGACCCATTGTTCATTCTGTCATTTGTTCTGTCTGCGGCTGTGAACATTATTTTGTACAGTAATTTATAAAGATGACATATTTTGCGAACTTTGAATCTAGTTCACCTTGAAATGTTGAACAAAAAGTTCTCTTAACAGAAAGCAGCCCTGGAGTCTCAATGTTATTATAGTTCTTGTTTGACTTACAAACAAATCCCAGTGCAATGGGAATGAGAAAAATATACTTAATACACTATAAAATATGATAGAATTTGGGCTCTTATATAAGGCTAGGTTGAAATTTAGATGTAATTTAGAGTTTTGGTTTTAATTTAGGAAATAAAAATCTCTAAATTTTGTAAACTATACATATAACGTGGTACATACTATAATATTACATTTTAAAATGAACAGTTGCATTCAATTGTTTCAATTCTTTTCATTTTTAGATATAATTATCAACACTAATAAAAACAAATGAGTTGTATAGTGTCACACGTTGCTGTGATGAATCGTACGATGACAGGAATACACTTACAACAAGCTTTAATATAACACGCAGAAAAACTCAGAAGAAAAAGGGTACAGCTACTTGCAAAAACAAGCGGACAAAGGAACAGACAGAAACTCCTAGTATGAATGCATGAGGCAAACAAAGGAGAGTAATCAGGTACACAGCTGAACAGAATAGCTAATCAATCAGTAACCAAGGAGATTAATTTTCTGCTGCGATATTCAGGTGGTAGGGTCAGAAATTGGTTTAAACAACATAAAAGCATGGACCTATCCTGCCTTTTATCAAAGATTCAGACTAGTGGTGGTGATGTGGGGGATATTTTCATGGCACACTTAGTACCAATTGTGCATTGTTTAAATTGTTGCTGACTATGTCCATCCCTTTATAACCACAGTGTACTCATCTTTTGCTGGCTACATCCAGCAAGATAATGCATTATGTCACAAAGCTCAAATCATTTTAAACTGGTTACTTGAACTCCAATGGCCTCCATGCTCATAAGATCTCAATCCATTAGAGTACCTTTATGATGTAGTGGAATGGGAGTTTAGCATCATGGATGTGAAGCCGTCAAATCTGCAGCAACTGAGTGATGCTATCATGCGAATATGTACCAAAATCTATGAGGAATATTTCCAGCACCTTGTTGAATCTATGCCACAAAGAATTGAGGAAGTTCTGAAGGTAAAAGGGACTCCAATCCCCAAGTACTAGCAAGACCTACATAATAAAGTGTCCAGTGAGTGCATGTAGGCTGTATTTACCTCCTCCAACTGCTGTTTGGCTATTATTTTTTAATTGTCACCACTAGTAGCAGCCAGACAAGATGTGTAAATGTAACCTGTCACAAAAAGTGGTTGAGTTGTTTACTTTCTAATTATTCAGTCCTCCACCAGCTTGACCCATTCAGGTCTATTCATAGAACAACAAGGCGGGCATTATCTATTTGACAGGGTCATCAGCCAATCATAACTACATGGTGGCACTGCCTCTGAGTTTTCACCTCCATTTCTGTTTTCCTCTCTCATTCATGCTTCAGGGCCTCAGCAAGAACACACAGTGATGCAAAAAAAGAGGCCTCCTTCTGATTGTTGCTTTAGGGAAAACTAAGCGGTTTACACACCATTTTATTTGATTTTTATTTGATTTTCTCATTTCAATTTTTGATGAGCCACTGCCTCCCTTTCCTTCAGACAAATACAGTGACAATTTACTTGACTCTCTTCACAAGTGCGCTGCGCATCATATGTGCTCCATATCCATCAGGAAAACATCACGCCTCAGTAGTCCGAATGAAAACTTCATTATTTCAAACATTAACACCCACCTATCATTGATTATTTTTAACCACAGTTACCCAATGAGATTCTTCGGACTATGATCTTGAACTGTGCATGCATTCGGATTTTAAATGGTGCAACACACAGCAAAATATCTTGTTCACAGCTTATCTGTGACCTAGTATCATCCACTTGAAATGATCCCAACCATAATTGTATCACTGGCAGGAATTGTGTATCTCCTCCCTTCTTGGGTAAGGAAAATAAGTATTTTATAGCAGTCAGATATTATGTGTGTTCATGTGGGTATTTCAGGGTGCAGGGGAGGAGAAGCTGTTTGCGTCTATGTGCGTAAATGACATTTCTATCCGAGCTCAGAGGTGCCTTTCTTTGAGTGCTGTCTTGGACTCAGGAGGAGGTGAAAATAATTTCTACCTAGCAAAGAAAAGTCACTAGTCTTTTCCCATCTCAACCATCATTCCCATATGCCTTAGAGTGACTCACTTTATCCGTTGACAAACTGTGTATTTTTTCATGACATTTGACATTAGCAGTTCTGCCGTCAAATGTTTCTAACGCGCCTACCTGATTTCACTGAAAAAGTCTGTTGATGATCACGACAAGCATTCAATCAACAGCACGTCTCAATCATAAGGTATCTAGCCGAGGTTCTGCTGTGTTGTTGATCTGATGCCTTTGTTGGTATGTATTTTGGGTGACAACTGGTATTCAGGGGCTTGATATTGAGTGTGTTTGGGTCTTTTGTAACACCACTGTAAACTATGATTATAGCCTATGGCTAAATGCCAATCAAGCCAAGTGCTTCCAGACTGCTCTCATGAGTTATCTCAGCCAATCAGTTTGGAGCTGCTGTTTTGTATGGAGATATATCAGAGGGAGAAACTGCACTTACTGCAAGGGTTGCTATTTTGGGTTTCCAAGGAAAAATAATCCAAAAAGGAAGGGAAAAACAAGATTAAATTTCATTGTGTGTGGAGAAGACTAAAGATGAATGAGTCAGAGGAGAGGAAAGAGAGAATGAGGAAGACGAAAGACAGAAATAGAGAGAGATAAGGGAGGAATCGAAGACTGAGTGAGAGGGAGCGATAAGGAGAGAGACAGAGAGAACGGCTCACATTCAATGAATCTATCGCCAGACCTTTGGGTGAAAAATTACAGCCAGTCACTGCAGGGCACAAGTGACTTCCTAACCACTTTAATAAACTGAGGAGAATGTGATTGCACAGTTAGATAGTCTGTCAGTGTGTTAATGAGAAACAAGCTTTTATCAGAGTCAGCTACTCCAGAACCACCTGGACACATTAGCGTAAAAACCCATAATCAACCATCTACGATCTCTTTAATAAAAGAACAAACAGCCTCCCCAGCAACCCTTGACTTTACCTTCAGATAGACACAGCATATGAAGACAGAACACTCATAGCAAAGCATATAAGAGAAACGGAGGAGTACATCTAGAGTTATATTACTGAAAATATAATAAAAAATTAAATAGTGGCTATAAATATTGATATTTTTAGCCATATTGATATAGGGATGGCTGGAGCAGTTTATAGATGTATATGCAATGCATATAAAAAAATAACAACAATATTTTATATATTAAACAGAACAAAACAAAATATACAATAAAATATAATCAATATATCTGTACAATATATTAAAAAAATATATATTAGGCCTGTTAGCAGAGTAAAATAATTAAGAAAAAAATACTCGTGTGATTCTTTTCTTGATTCTTTTCTTGCAATTAACAAACTTTACAAATGCAGTTATTTTTTAAGAACATAAACCAAAACGTGTACAGTAAGTGTTGGGTTTGTAGCAGAATATGCATATATAAAGACTCCATATGGGTGAATTTCTGCAGCAGTGCTCTTTACGCATTTCGCTCACACTTCTCCATAACACAACAACACTCTTTGCTATTTTTGCCTCATCAGATGACTCAGCCAATCAATCCAACTAATGTTGTTAAGAAATACTAAATTTCTCTGCTAGAGTTTGAGAGAAAGCTACTTGCCAACTTTTTCACCCACATTATTGATTGTTCTTAAGCTTAAAAGTGAGTCACTATGGTAATAATAATTTTTATATACTATTAATGATTCCGAATACAAGTTCAGAAGGAACACATATCTCACTTAAAGGACTTATTTGAGCCTCACTATTGGTTGTAGCAAAGACAAAAAAATAAAAAGGTTTAGAATCATCTCTGCTTTCATACAGAATGAAGGGCACATTTGATGGAGCGGCACCCAAAGCTTATTTTTGGATTCGCTCTTTGGGGTGACCCTTGCCTAGACCTTCTGAAGAGTCAGTGCTAGAACAGGTCTCGAGAACAGTTTTTTGGCAACGGTGGAATGAGGCAATCTATGTAAAGCACAGTCAGGGCCTCCCTAAATCTGCTCAGAGGAAGCACAAAATCCCTCTGAGACTGAAGAATGGAGAACAAAGCATGCCGTTAAATCACCATGTTATTCCCAGCACATGCTTGTTTGATTGGTGCATAAAAAGCTATAGAAAATGTCTGGCCACATTGTGTTCATCTTCAGCGCTCACGCATGCTTGTGTTTGCCATCTCTTTGTCTATTTTTCAGAAACCTCCTTTTTGTACTTCTCCTTTGAGCTTAATTCTCATGGTGGGTTCAAGTGAACCCCTATGACCATTTAATGAGCACTTACTCAATAGACATATGAAGCCCAATCTGCAAGGATGCGTCATTTTTACCTCTCTGATCAAAGAGGCCTGGCAGGAACTCACTCTATTATTCACATGCAGGAAGGTCTCTAGTCCCCATTTTACAAGGCCTCTCGTACCCATTTGAGTTAAGTGATCTGTGTTCTGAGGTCGAGATACAATGTTTGGGCAGGAAGTCGGTGGTGGGTTAAAGGCCTGCGGGCAGGATGGGAGCGACAGAGAAGCAGGAGATGGGGGGAGGGGGTTGAAGGCTAGAAATGAAAGTGCAAATGAATCCCACCAGTCTGCCAGAACCAGAGTTGGAAGGTGAGAGCCTCTTAATCCATTTCCCGCGCCACCTCTGCCTGCCCTTGCGCTCTCTGCACTGGGTTTCAAAATGTGAAAAAGATTGTGAGCAAGAGCGAGCGGCGGAGAAGGCTAATCGGCCAGCCCTTCCAGGCTCCGGCTCCTCTGTTTCCCTTTGGGCCAGGAACAGGCCCAGGCCTCCAGCAGGAGATAGATATATATAAATATACGCTCACACTGCAGATGCAAAGCAGCGGGTGGCTGATGACTTATAGGCAGATCTGGCAGCCTGGCTCCTTTTCTCCAATGTGCAGAATTACTCATGTGAAACTCAGGCTCAATCAGGAAAGTACGCTGAATACTGAAACAATCATCATTAATCACCACTCTGCCGGCTCAGGGTGAGTTTCCAATTAGCATTTGGGCACTGGTTTCCCTGCCACCAATATCCCAGCATGCTGTGTTTGTCTTCTCCCTTATACATCTAGTCCGCGCGCAGTTGCAGAAGTGCCTGCGTGTTTATTTTATGTTGACAGCCGGTGGCAAAGTGCGAATGCTGGGCGCGTGGTCCTCCAGGACCCGTGACACAACTTCAAACTCATTTGGCTTCCAATGGTGAAATTAATGATGCAAGTTATCAATGTTGCCAATCAAGCGAACGCAAAGGAAAACACAATGCTGACTTTGTGAGTTTTTAACAAGTATCTAATAAAAAGCGCTGTCGATGCACCATAAAACAATATCCCGTTACTTATAATAAACCATAAACATTCATTGCTTTCTTATTCATTCGAAATAAACCGCAATTGAGCAGAACGGTTTATGAAGATTGGCGTGTGATGGTTTTCTGCATCTCTGACAGTGGTGGGGGCGAGAATGGCAAGAGGTTTGTCGAGCTGAATGCATGCACAGCGTCTCTGTTTGATGCTGAATGGCATAATGTACTGCACTGTGCCCAATCTAGTGTTCTGGATGGAGTCGCCCTTTGTCCGGTCATATCCGTGTGTGAGCAGACACAATGTCTATTCAGACCCCAGGCCTCTGCTGGGCTTTCCACTCTGTCTCTCTTTATCTTCTCTAGTGTAAACTTGCAAGAATGGAATGGCGGGTACAGTCACTTCAATTTACTTCAGATAAAGCCTCGCTAACAGGGATCATAAGTGGCTCAGTCAACCCTATCATTCTGAGGGGATCTCCTTGCGAAAACGACATCTAGAGGCTATCTGATGGATACCAGCTACAAAAGTGCCAATCTCCCTATCAGCTCGCCTCAGTGTTAGCTTAGCTTATGAAACAGCACTGTGTAATCTTTGTGATTACAGTGTTGTATTATGGTATATGATCACCCAGTACGTTTAAGCAAGCCAGCACTTCCCCACTAACAAGATAATGCTACCTAAACCATTCCGTCGTGGTTAAATTATGAAGATGGATGGGATTCTCGAGCACTAGGTGGAAAGGAGCTGTTGCCATGGAGAGCAATTTGTGATGTTGAATACAGGTGTAGCCAGAAATAAAGATTTTGATGCGAAGTCAGTGAAGGACATAAACCATCTTATCCACCCAAGATAAGATGTTTCATGACATGATTTATACAATGATGGAGGGGAAATTCACTGTTGACGACGCAGCAACCGTGACATGTTGTGAATAATAAAGATGGCTTTTTGCTTTGCTTACAGTCTCTTTCTGTGAAGATAGGACAGAGATAGAATTGTGTGAGCAACAACAACATGTAGTATGTATGTACTGTATGTGGACTCCCTTAGCCCCACTTTGTAGTCCCCAATAGTCCCTGGACCCCAGTTTGAAAACCCCTGGAAAAGTTGTAAGGCAACTCACCAACTAATGTATTTGAAAAGACATAGTTTTGTAATTAAAAAGCCTTGGGACATTCCATCCAAAACACAACATATGCTTATTACCATCAATGCTGGTTGCTTCAACTAGGAATAAATAGGGCCTAATAAAGATGGCTCAGATTAGTCCAAACATGTCATGCTGCAGAGGGGAGGGTGGAGGGAAAAAGCACAATTAGTAAAATATAAACAGTGTTAGTTTATAATTAGGAAGACGCAGTGTGATTTTCATAGAGTGCCGGTGGCTTAGAGGGATGTGTGTACACTAGGCAGTTTGACCATTGTCAGCACCTCTCCCTGTAATCAGACAGGCCATATGCCAAGAATCAGAGAGCATAGGTTTACGCAGTCCTCTGAGCACACACGTCACTCGACACATCATGCATACATTGTCAACTGCCAACCTCAACTGCAAACACATATCTAACATGAGCATACAGAGAGGGCTTACAAACTATTTAAGTCATAAAGTGCTGTTATAAGGTTTCACTTAACACCACAGATGTTTTAAACAATCTCATTGCAGATATGTTATGACATTAGCACATCCCCCTTATGACGTTTAAGGAACCTCATTAACACATCTAACTTGATACTACAGTATGCCATTGTCAAAACATTTTTGCTTTAATCTATCAAAGTAAAGTGTTATCAATAACATAAAAACAACAACAAAAAAAGAAAATGGAGATGGATTATGGCAGGTAAAGGAAAGAAATGTAAAATTCTCAGTCACTTCCTCAAAAAGTGTATTCAAAACCCCATTGCAGCAATATTAACTATTTTTTTGGTCATTTAATGCCAGGGTATTACAACACAAAGCATGTTAAAATAAATATACATTAGTTTTTTACGAATATATTGGCACATATTTTGCTAGTAAATCAAGTCTAGCTTTGCATGTTTTTATAAAATATTGCAAATTACATCCATCAAACACTGTAAAATGGCCTGGTTGTATTTTACTATTTTTTTTGTGTGTGTGTTTTGCAACCATTGCTGTCTGGTCTGATTAAATACACTGTATTTACATTTTAATGCAACTTAAATTAATTTGGTGTTGTCACAATGTTTCCGTAACGTTTTATTTTGGTTACATTCTTTTTAAATCTTCTAAAAAGAATGTTTCTACAATGTTTTTTTTAAATCTTATGTTATTTTAACCTAACCTCAACCGTTATTCAATATTGTGAAATGTTACTGGTATCAATCCATCCATCCATTCACCCATAGCACTTCAGTGCCAAACACAGAGCATGATAGACTTTCCTGTGTCAAGGGGCATGGAACACTCTTTTATATCACTGGTATCACTCACAATTTCATGCATATTCACTGCCAGTAAAATCAGCACTCTGGGTGAAGTGGGCTGTTTAAACTTCACTTGCCTTCTCTCACCTGAGAGACGCTTGACACAAATGTCATTTTGAGATTGCTTGTTGTTTTTTGCAACTACTTATTTAGACACCTTTGTTGTTAGGCCCAGACAAACCACTGAGGCCTACAACTAGTGCTAATACATTGTACGCTTGAATATGTGTCTGCCAGCACAGCCGAGACACTTGACAAATAAAGAAACTCTCAGACAGAAATGTCAGGTAATCTTTAACCTCCAGCAATGAGAGAAAAACATAAAACATGCCACCATTATATTTCTCATTATGTTTTGGTTGAACCCCCTGCATACAAATCAATTTATTTCATGTCTTTCAGAGTTCATTGATTGAGTAGACAAGCCATGAAAGAACTCCTGGGAGAATATTAACTGTCTAGGAAATATAGTAGCATTGTTTAGAGGCAAAGTGCTACTTTACATTCAGTATACAGAGTATAAACATTAGTGGACAACATCTACATGCAATATTGACATCTATACACAGCAGATGAATGTGTTTGTGAAGACAAGCCCTTGAGCATTTCTTAATGGAAAACGTGACAATGGAAATGTACGCCACCTTTTCACATGCACTGGACAGGCTGCCCTTCATTGACACTCCTAGTCTGCTCCTTCTGAACAGGCTTGATCAGTGTCAAATACTGCCTTGCTTGAGTAGGATATACTTCTTAGCAAACTTTTTGGGCCCTATTTTAACGATCTGAAACGCAAGTAACTTTGTGGGCGGATCTCAGGCACTGTTGCTATTATACCGGCGGGATAAATGACTCTTGCGCCCGACGCAAATCTAAAATGGGTTGGTCTGAAGTAGCTACATTACTCATAGGTGTGGTTTGGGCGTAACGTGAATGGCGGAATGCTATTACAACGGCGGATTTGCCAGGCGCACGCCAGGAGCCATCACAGCCAAGGAGACCAACATTCTTGTCAGGGCCGTTAAAGACAGAGAAGTGACATTGTATGGGGATGGGCGAAACCCACCCAAATTAGCTTCGGTTAAACAGGCTTATAATAATTTGGGTAAATGTGTAAGCTAGATTTATGCCTATTTTTTCACATCTTCATGGGCACCACAATGATTTCCCTTGTGTGGTAATATTTTCCTTGTAATTATGTATGATTTGCTAAAATGGGAACTGCTGCCTACGTCTGTGTAGATAAGAGAAGCAGTGTATGCGCATTGTGCACACGCTACATTATGGCCAAGCATATGCCCTTAAAATAGCATCTGAATAATGCGCCACTGAAAACGCGCCACTTACTTTAGATTAGGTTTTTCCTGGTCTGTGGCGGAATTGTTTTCTGGAACTGCAAAATAGCACCAGGGAACATTTGTGCCGGAACGCGCCTCCTCTTTTCGCTGAACCACCACCGGGAGCGCAAGTTCATTCCCTAATTTACCAAGGTGCGTCTGTCGAGGGAAAAGTCCGCTGTGCGTCTGGTGCAAAAGTCTTCACTGTCAAAAGTCCGCCGGATGATGTATAAACGGGAATTTCTCGGTCCAGTAAACACAGAGAAAGAGTAAAAATGATCCATTTACACATTCTATTGACATTGTAACAATACATAGCGGGTTGAAAATCGCTGAACTTACACTTTACGGTAAATATACATTCTTCTTCTTTAAAAAAAAAAAAAAAAATATATTGGTGCAGACTTTGCAAGTAAACCAAGTCTGTTTGCAAGCTTTGAATGTTTTTATATAACCTGGTTGTATTTTTAGACAACATCTATATGTATCAGGTAAATGTGTACGAGAATGTATTTATGTATGGACAAACGTGTCATTGTTCTTCCATTAAGAACTTTGTCTCTCACTGTGTGCTCTCACCCTGTCTCTTCCAATTCTTCTGCCACCTATTAAAATGGAAAAAAACCCTGTTCTTCTGAAAATAACTTGGTTCCATAAAGGCTATAAATTTGTGATGTAGATGTACACTTTCCCGGTCCTTGTCCCCAAAAGTGGTTCTTCTTTATGCATGAGCGATTAGAGGAAAATGCGAGTGCGATCTCCCCCGAGGCTGACGAATACCAAGAACGTGTGGAGATCGATGGCCGATCGCGGAAAAGTGTCACAGAGAAAAAATTTATCACGGATTCAAGAATGAGTACTGATACATACTCCTCTGCATTTCAATGAGCCGTTCAGAGGCCAGTGACACCGTGACTGCCAGACTCTGAACGATTCAGATGACCTTCAACCTGCTAGAGAGACGCATCAGCGAAAGCACGGAAACACAACAATTTACCCTCCACTTTCAGTGGATGTTTTCTGCAGAGCAGCCGTAAATTCTGCGACTTCTTGCACTAAGCTAAAACAATTTTTCCTGGAAAGCGGGAAGGAAAAAGGAGATTTAGACACACTGACAGACTAAAGAGATTTTGCGTTGCTCTGTAAACTAAGAACAGCATGCATGAACCGCAGCAGGGTTGCATGAAAAAGGAAACAAAAGAGCTTCTTTCAACTTGCATGCAAACAGACACACTCGTATAAAGACACAAACAAAAATGCTAGCTTATGGGGGGTGTTTTGCCTTCAGCTCCACCAATAATCTCATCAAACACACTTTCTGTCTGCATTTCTGTTCTTTCCCCCTCTTTTTTTAAAATAAACACATCACACAGACAAAGCCCATTTTGTGAGCTACTTCCTGAATTCATTACAGAGCCACTCGGAAAAAGGCCAAGGAATATTGTTGCAGAACCTATGCGAGGGATGCGGCCTTCTGCCACATTCTGACTTAACAAGAGAATAATTAGACAAGTAATGCTGGATGAACTTGTCTGCCAAAGCAGTGAACCATGGGAAAACCAAACCAGCCAGGCTTGATAATAGAGCATTTTGTCCTTGGTCTCCAAGGTGCAGCATTTCACATGCAATACATTAGTTGTAAATGACTGCAAGTCGGTTCAAGTCTGTAATTGAGCGATGATCACAAATTCCAGCAACACGTGGCACACTGGGTCTACTAGAGTTTTGACTAAGAGACTGCAGGAAGAAAAAACTGCTGTGCTCTTTAACAAGTATGCAGGCTCATTGAATTTTGCCTATTATAATACTTGAAAGTACACTGGGTCTTATTCACTAATGAGCAAGAATTCTTGTTTCTTGAACTATGGGCACTTTTGGCCCTGTAGACTTTTCAAAAACCTACTTTTCACACTCTCACTAGTAATTTGACAACCAACATTGTCCAACAGCGGACATGCACCACAGTGTAATGAAAATTTCCACCACTGTGCCATTTGCAACACACCTCAAATAATGCAATTAATAGTGCATGTTTTTTTGCATAACTTGAAAAATTACAGTTTATTTTATTTTAGTGAAAATGGTGTAAAATAAAATATTGCTCCCAAATCAACATTTACAACAGTTTTCTTCATGCTTCATATTTCATCTCAAGCATGACAATTACTTACTCCCTCTAAAAACACTCTGTCAGAGAGCACATTATTACATAAATGTTTTTTTTTATTTTATAAACCTGTATCACAGATTGATCTATAATGCATACGATTTTTGTTACACTAAAATAAGACTTACTGTAGGATCTCTTAATTATTCAATTTCTAATACTAATACACACAAAAACAACATTTCATCTCAACACATCTAATGTTTCTAAGGCAACTGGAGGTGGGTTTTATATATTTTTTTGGCATATGTGTGGATTCAGTTGGTTCTTAATTTGATTCTAATTGTTTAGGATTAAAAACATAATTTTCTTTTAAAAATAAAATGACTGATTAATAATTTCTGTATGCAAAGATTCACACAAACACACGATGCGTACACACGATTAGTGAATGAGACCTGTTGTCTATCTACATCCAGTTGTGGAAATAAGACGCACGAAACATAGCGTGCTGGAATTAAATCCGACAGGGCTGATGAGGACGTCATTGCCTTGTTCCTGTGAACCCAGCTCAGACTGCAGATGAGCTTCATAAATACCCTTGTGGACTTACAACTGCCGCCCCCTCCCTAGTCCACACACTCATTAAAGACCTCCACTACCCCTGTGGAGCTTCAAATCCATGACTTTCACCTCACATAACCACACAGCCAAATTAGGAGACAGTTCAGAGCGAGATTGATGAAGATGGAGACGGTGAGATACAGGAATAATGGGTAACAACTAGGGATGAGTCATGCTGGACGACTAGTCATCGAACAATAATCTAGTGGATAAATAATGCTAGTCATCGAACAATAAACTAGTGGATAAATAATGCTAAAGTTTATTTTGCTGTGAAAATTATTTGAAATGGCAACTGTTTGGATATTAAGATGGCTGCCTGTCAGTGAACAGGAAGTGCAGAGATCGTGAGAAAAAGAGACAGGCTAACTGCCATAACATGGCAAAATTTCCAAGGGAAGCAGTGTGTGGGGGCGCTATTAATGAACGTGTAGGATGAGTAGGACTCTTAATTTAGATCAGGAGAGAAGGTGAGAGTGGTGTCCAACATGTCGTCAGCAACTAGTCAGGAGGCCGCTCAGCCCGGCATAAAGCATTTGAAATGTGAGTGAAATATTTCTCATCACCACAAACCATGTTAATCCGGTGGATCAGCGCTCATCTGCCCCCCATTTTAGGGATGGCTAAGCACTTCAGCTGGCAACACTGTAATTCTCTTTGAGATTTCACAATGGCCCTACTGAGCTCAGTGACGTATTTCTGCATTAATTCAGCAGGACAAATCTTTTCTCTATTAAAGTAGATTGATTAATCAACACTTACTATATTACTGTATTTTATGTTTTGTTACATTGAATTATAATCTAAAGACAAACGAGGGACATTGCAAGCAATTTATAATAAGAGCCAACAATATTTGCAGTACAAAATGCAAGAGTATACTAGAAGCTAGGGCAGAAAAGTGGAGAGAGTAAGAAGAACAGAAGATGTTGCCTTCAAGGTTCAAGGTTGTGGTTTAGTTAAGTGTTCACACAAGAGGTCTGCTTTTTGAACCCATTACGTTGCCATTGATTATTTAAATTTCAATAAAATAAATAAAACTTTATTAAAAATAAAATTCTGGAAAACTAGCCATCACTTTTACATCATTTCTAAGCAAATCTTCCCCAAATAGGCTATATTCTATGGATATCGCTTCCATTACAAGAGTGAGTGTGATTAGGCTCCTATTTGTTAGAAAGCCAGCTAGTTTACTGGATGAATGAGTCCATAATCTTATTTAATGTTGTGTGAGAAATGCTACAGTAATTGTGACATTAAATTGTTTATAGTGTTGACAAGAATTAACTGCATTTGTATAAATGGTTATATTGCTTTCAACTCTACTGCCTTTACAAACAGATTCATATGCAGCTGCCGAGGAAGTGACTTTGGCACCTTCTTCTATGACTGCGGCGATCCATCTCTCTTAATTTTTCTTTTTTTGCTTTTTGTGCAAAAGGGAATGCTGTATTGACATGTGTTATGTTCTCTACACTCTGCTATGTTAACTATATACCATTTACCCTGCTGTTGTTCAGTTCCATGTATACCAAACCCAGAAATACAAAAAGATCAATGCAGAGAGCTGAAAATGAGAATTCACAACGTGATCTCATGAATGTATTCTGCCACACGTTCATTTACTTACATTTCCATAGACACTAAAACATACAATATTGACGTACTGACAGCACTAACATGTAAATTATTTACATTTAAAGATATACTTTACAGATATACAAATGTGTACAAATCATTATTTATATATATATATATATATATATATATATATATATATATATATATATATTTTTTTTTTTTTTACAATCATAGCATTAGTATCTTGATGCCACAAAAATTGTCATATCAATGACATTGTTTTCAGTCACATTTAATAAACGCAGTTTACTCATACTTAATATGAAATGATAACATATTGCTCTGTTCTGTGACTTTTGCTGCAAACTCGTTTTGAAAGAGTACATTATGTTAAACAAGACTACACTTTAAAACCTTAAAATAAATAGCATTTCTGTAATATTTAACCATTATTTATTATGTAATATTTATTTTGTTTGCAGTGGAACACAAAAGGTGATTATGGCTCAGTATAATCCTATGCAGTGACTGACAATAGAATCATAAAATCAAAAAACGCAATTTGAGCCATTATTCAGCGACCTTCATCTCCTTTCTCAGTAGCAACCGTAAACGTCAGCTGAGACCAAAGCCTTTGGAGGATGCATTCCAAGGTAGGAAGGCATCAGGGCATGTCTGAATCCAATGTTAGCTTCACTTCCTGTCTACTGAGATACCATCATCTGATTGATTTTTGAAGGTAACATAGATGTATCATTCACTGCCTTTAATATCCCACAATCCTGTGCGTTCCATTCCGTGATAGTTAAGCTAAAAAATGAAGATGGCGTCTGAAAGTTGCGGATAGCTCAGTTTGTGTGTACATCTGATTACCCTGGAAATCCAGAGTTCTCGCGAGAGCACAAGTTGAATTTGCTCAGCGAGTTTACTCTGGGGTCGAGTAATGATGCTCATTAAATATGCCCTTGTATCCGAGCTGCACCAATCACATCGCGCCAGAGGTGAGCTAAACAGATGACGACAGCGCTGTGATGTCGAAGTCATTAGTAAACATTGCAAGATGGCTATGGATGAACACCAGTTGTTTGAAACGGCTTTGGTCGCTACAATGAACGAGTTAGACTTTGCTTTTTATCTAAAAGAGGAACAGAAGACTGCGCTCGAATCGTTCCTTTGCATGAAGGGCGTTTTTGCTGTTTTGACGCCCGGATACGGCAAGAGTCTAATCTACCAGTTAGCTCCACTGGTAGCTGAGCGAATGGGGCTTGTTGTGATTGGTCGTAGTGTTATCCAATTGCGTGCAGTGAGATTTTCAAATGCATGCTTGGTGCCGCCCCTCGAGCTGGCCGGTTTTCATTAGTCAACCATTAATCTTTCAGATTTAGGTCTGGATTTCCAGGCTAACTTCTGATGTAATTTCTAGTGAAAAAAAACACTATTATAGCAGTTAATAGTTTGCTTAGTTATCACCATTGCCTGACAAAAGTGATTATTAACATAAATTCTGCGCTGTACCTTATACATAACTATTAAATATCATCAGAGAGGACTGTGACTGCAACTGCAACACACAGTCATTTGGACTACGTCTGGTACTACTTTTGACATTTTTGTAATAAATTATTATGATTACACTTGTCTGTCTGTTAAATTTTTCTTTATAACTGCATATTTTTACAGAAATGGCTATGGTTACGTTTAGAGGTAGGAGTGGGATTAAGTATCTTTTTAATGCTATATTGTTACTAAAATGTTAATTTTCCCACACATTTCTGTTTTATGTTCTTTTTATATCCTCTATAAAATTGTTATGTTTGGGTTTGGGGGTAGGATTAAGGGATCTAAAATGTATCTGTAAAATGGTAAAATAGCAATTTACAAATATCTTTATGATATAAAAGATTTGCACATATTTTATTTATTTTTTGCTGTAAATACATAATAATGTTTACGTTAATGTAATAATGTTGAATGTTACGTTCAACAAGTGCTTTCTCTAACTGGGGCCACAGCTGGACTCCTCATGTGGAGACCTTCTTGAGGGAATACTTCTCACCACAGGATGGATAGTTTCCAGATCAGGAAGGGTGAAATGGTGGATCCAGACCTGTCTGTCATGAAAATGGATTCCTCCCTGTATGCCTGTATTCGTGGCAGCTGGCATAGCTTACTCTGGCCTCAACTCCAAGGCCACAGGCTTAATCTTTGATCCCTGGAACTGATCCTATTATTCATTTTTTCTTTCTCGGTCTCCCTCTCTGTCTTTCATAACCCACCACCCCCTCACTTTTTCACTCACAATTCTCATTTTCTTTCTTTTAGTGCTGCTCTAGTCTCTGCGGTCATCTGGCCAGTAGCGATGCCCATTCAGATGACATGCTCCAGTCTGTACTGCCATGCTGATCACGGAGAAAGATAAAAGAGGAAGTGACAGACATAGAAAAGCATAAGATAACGCAGATCAAGGTGGTCTATAATATCTGGAGAAACTATCTGGTAGAATTTCAATTCATCTGACAGTTGCTCTGCCGGCACAGAAACCCTTGGAAGTGTGCGATTTAAAAATTTGCCATCTTTGCCCATGGGACGTTTTTGAGCCAATCACCCAAGCAGAAAATACCATGTGACTAATCACTTTTGGAGCTAAAGGAAAAGTATGTCAGGAACATGCTAATTAGCTGAAAAACAGACACAAACCCTTCACTACCAACTATAATGAGCTGTCTTATGACTGGTTTGACAAAATATTTCAGCAAAGCGGCTAATTCTGAATAGCCAGAGAAAGATGTTTTTGGGTCTAGTGAGTGTAGTCACAGCATCTACCAGTTGAGGCTAACAAGCCCATGCTAACCAGCCAAGCATTGACCCCTTTGGCCCATACAGGTATGGCAAGCATGTGTTCTCTAACACCCGTTCGCAAGACCCCACAGCTATGTAGCCGAGCTGACATTTTTAACAGGTTGCTTTTCATAACCCGTCACCGCTCAATCCTCCAGCTGACAACAGACCCACGCTCACGCAGATGGAAAGAATAAGCTAAAAAAGAAGAGCAGTGGGAGGAAAAGAAGGAAAGAATGATATATAGGGGGATGGAAATAAGAACATGGCACAACACGCCATTACTGTCTGTCCTCCTCATTATCTTGTGATTGTCTGCGGTTGCGTGGGGTGTTCTTTTGAATCTGAATTGGAAACGCTTTTGTCAGCTACTGTTTGAGTTTAGTCTTGCACAAGGGCTGCAGACACATCCTTCTCACTACAGCTAGAGAGCAGCAGTTCGTCTACAGAGAACTCACTCTGCGTTAAGTGTACTTGACAAGACATATGCTGTGAAATTAGAGAGAAAGTCAATAATTTTCTTTTTATTGGACTCCCAAGCACACAGTGAGTACACTGTGTACCACATAAAATATACTTTTTTAACAAAGCACACTGAAGTGTAAAAAAAACAAAACGTTCACCAGCATTGAACCCAACACTCTCCCTTTCAATTTACCAAATGGACACAATAATTAGCATTCTTAACTTACCTGCCACGAGACATATAATTGCCTGCATCTCTAATTAAATCTTCTACCGAGGTCCCCCTCTACGACGAGAAGGCCTCAACCCCACCGGCTCTCCCACCCTGTGCACGCCACTGACCTAAGCACACGGTGCATTCTCTCCAGAATGAGATTAAAATCTCATATTTCATGCCAGGTCAGACCTCTATGTGACACTGAACTGCTTCCCCTTAGCACTTCCTGTTATATGTAATAGCACACTGGACATGTTCCTTATTGATTTTGATGCTTAAAGAGCAAATGGGACTGTGTATGGAAAATTAATGAAATTACAAACATGCATTCTGCACATATCTGTGATGCAATATTTAATAAGGAAACGATATGGTTTGTATTTGTGCTATGGGACAAAATTGCATAAAGAATGTTTCGCTTATAATATCAGGGACAAACATGCATAAAACTCATTCATTCTGATTGTGGACGCCCACATAATTACAGTACAAAGACTTGTGTAGTGATGTGTGCAAGTGCAACATTCCATCACCCCAATGAACCTCAAGCCCATATCATGATAATTGTTAATTAATAAGAACGCCATTTTTTATTACAAGCCAAGACTGTCATCCAATATTTCATGTTTTGTTTGAGGTACTGTAATAATTTAAAATTGCAGCACGGAAATGACTTACAAGAGTGAGATGAGAAAATGACTCTTAATCTTCTCCCTCAGTCCAGCTATTCACTTTGTCAGTACCACTTCGATGGCCTGTGCATGGTAATAACGTCTAGAACTATATTGCCTTGTCTCGGCCGTCTTTGAAGCCTCTCTGTGTGTTGCAAGCCCTAAATGCTACATGCTATCAAATCCCCCTGCACTCCCAAAAGTCTTAGCTTTCAAAGAGACTATTAATTCAAGTAAAACTATTCAGTCACCAACTGTGCATGTTCTGAAAGAGGGTAAAATATTCATGCTGTTCAATCCTAAATATATATATTTATATATGCATTCACAGAAACTTTATTCTCATTTTCTGTGTGGGTCTTCAAAAAGGCGACGACTATTCCTCAAAATCCATGGAAATCTAAAGCAGCCTCATTTGTCAGCAGAACTGGTTGCCCATGGTACAAAAGGAATACCAAAGCACTATATGCTAGTTTCATTTTGTGCTCTGGCGGAATACCCTTGGTTCTTGGAAATATTTAAATGTGTGGGTAGTCGGCACAGACTAATAAGGCGGGTATGGTAGGGACAACAGTGGCTTAAATCAAAGATCCACAGTGTGGAAGAGCTTTACTGGTTGAATGTGGTGGATAAATAAAATAAAGCACAAGCATGTAGCCGTGTCAATAAAAAGTAATGTGAACCCGGTTTTGTGTTAAAGCAGGGCTCAGTAGTTTCGGGATTTCTTCGCTGTATTCTCGCTTTTTGCTCGCAGGTTTCTCTCTAGAGCTCCCCCTACAGCTTCGGAATAGATATTTGACAACACTGTTGTAAAAACTCGTTGGCGATTCTCAGACACCAGAGGCTAGTAGATCAACGACATCAAAGCAGATGGGACATTCTTTAAAACGTCTTCTTCATTCGGGTTCGAACAGTGTGAGGGAGCGCAATAATGACAGCATTTTAGCAGATTTCTTTTGGCCGTAAAGTAATTGTTTACATCGCGAGACCTGATATCACGCGATACTTCCTGACGCGGCGGCCAGCAGCCCGCCGACTCAAAGTTGCAAGTGCGGATTTTCCGCTCATGGGCACCAGGGGGGTGCGAAACGATACACCATTCAACCCGAAATAAGTAATATAACCATTCCAATGACTCCGAAGCTGTTCAGTTAAGGTAAAAAAGTTACTTAGATCACCTTTAAGCAAGTCTATATGGCAGATTGTCCGAGCTTAATAAACAACACCCATCTTCCAGATCATCTACACAAATGTTTATTGCTTTTAAATACAGCCGTAATCAGTCTAAGCTAATTGTGATTGAGTTAGACAGCTCAGAGACGCTAATTCACAGCACAGCTGTATAAATTTAATAGGCTTGACCCACGGGTCATTGCCGCCAAGCGGATCTCTTGTTGTCATGTACGAACGTGGAGGCTCCCACTCCTACAGGACTCCAACCGGTGGAGTTCATTATCAGAAATGGGCATCAACCATCATTCTCCAACTCTGCAGGGCCTAAGGGGAAATAACACTCTTTGATCCCACTGTCATTATCATCTATCCCCACTCCCACACTCTGAATCTTTTTCTTCATCAACTCAGACTGTTCACACCCTCCCCCCGCCCCATGGCGGCCATTACAGCATTTGGTCCTCCCATGTCAGGATGAATGAGTTTCTCTGACTCTGTGCACCGGTTCTTCTCTAGAATTTCACATCAGTTGAGAGTCAGTTTTTAAATGCATTGAAAAGTGTTCTCAAATAACTTACATTTTGGTACATCTAAATTAAAGGGATAGTTCAACCAAAAATGAAAATTCTGTCATCAAGTTGACAGAGTTGATCTGTATGAATATCTTTCTTCTGCTGAACACAAAAGAAGACATTTTGAAGAATGTCAGTAACCAAAGAGTTGATGGGCCCCATTTACTTACGTATTATGGAAAAACAAATACTATTGAAGTCAAAGGGGCCCATCAACTGTTTGGTTACTGACATTCTTCAAAATATATTTTGTGCTCAGCAGAAGAAATAAATTCATACAGATTTGAAACAACTTGAGGAACTGTCCCTTTAACTGATTTTATTTAAGTTAAAAATCAAGTAAGTGACTAAGTACATAGCTCTGTAAGTACATAATAAACATACATATAAACTGACAGTAAAGATTTTTTACATTGTTACAAAATATTTGTATTTCAAATAACTGATGTTCTTTTAAACTTTAAATTCATCAAAGAATCATGAACAATTTTATTATTTTACAAAAATATTAAGCCGCAACTGTTATCAACATTGATAATAATACTAAGAAATGTTTCTTGAGCACCAAATCAGCATATTAAAATGATTTATGAAGGATCATAGAACAGGATGGTATAGGAATAAGTTAACATTTAGTTACATTATTTGTTTTACATACAGGTGCTGGTCATAAAATTAGAATATCATCAAAAAGTTGATTTATTTCAAGAATTCAACTTAACAGGTGAAACAAATATATTATATAGACTCATTACATGCAAAGTGAGATATTTCAAGCCTTTATTTGTTATAATTTTGATGATTATGACTTACAGCTTATGAAACCCACGAAATCAAAATCCCAGAAAATTCGAATATTACATGAAATCACACAGTAATTACACAGTAATACCATGGTCATTGAACCAGGTTTGGTTCTTTTGGCAGTGTGGGCAGGTGCAAATCCTGCTGGAAAATGAAGGAAGCATGAAGTGCCTGTAAAAATGTCCTGGTAGACGGCTGCGTTGACTCTGGATTTAATAAAGCACAGTGGACCAAAGTCCTCTTTTCTGATGAGAGCAAATTTTGCATCTCATTTGGAAACCAAGGTCCCAGAGTCTGGAGAAAGAATGGAGAGGCACACAATCCAAGATGCCTGAAGTCCAGTGTGAAGTTTCCACAGTCTGTGTTGGTTTGGGGAGCCATGTCATCGGCTGGTGTTGGTCCACTGTGCTGTCCACTCAACGCAGCCGTCTACCAGGACATTTTCAGAGCACTTCATGCTTCCTTCATTTTCCAGCAGGATTTGCACCTGCCCACACTGCCAAAAGAACCAAAACCTGGTTCAATGACCATGGTATCACTGTGTAATTACTGTGTGATTTCATGTAATATTCGAATTTTCTGGGATTTTGATTTCGTGGGTTTCTTAAGCTGTAAGCCATAATCATCAAAATTATAACAAATAAAGGCTTGAAATATCTCACTTTGCATGTAATGAGTCTATATAATATATTAGTTTTACCTGTTAAGTTGAATTCTTGAAATAAATAAACTTTTTGATGATATTCTAATTTTATGACCAGCATTACATTACAAAACATTTTAAAAATCTTACCGACTCCAAATTTTTAACAGTAATGCACGTTCAAATATTTAAACGCTCTGAAATTAAAGCCATTATTCACCAACAATATTGCTTTAACAATCTTGCTTGACAGCTGTGGAGGTGGAAAGCAGCTTGGATATTCTGCTATAAATATTCCCTTTTGTGTTCCACAAAAGAATGCAAGTCATACAGGTTTAAAAAAGACATGAGGGTGAGTAGATAATCACAGAATTTTCTACTCAGAACTATTCCTTTAAGTACTGCTCATATTAACACTTTGCACTATGTTTGGGAAGAGGACTAAGGTTTTAATGGAAATAAAACCAACTAACTGCAAGAGACATGCAGGCAAATGAAGCCAGTCAATACTGGATGTGCTCAGTATTTGTTAATGAGATGGTGCTCACAGAACAGTGCAGAAATCCACCCCCTGCAGATGGAATGCTCCACACTCGAGGGAGCAGGCTATTACTAATTAGCATTACATAAGGGCCAAATAAATACAGCCTCTCGGAAATAAAGCGATGAAACCTTGAACATTAATGAATTACAGCTCTCATCTGAAATTTTCAGATATCACCGATATTAAAAAGCCTGACATGAACATGTCGCACACAAATTCACATACACACAACAATAACTGAAGCTGAATATAAAGGACAATGTTGTGTGAAGGAAAAATAATTGAAATGCTAACTGACAATTGTAAATGCCCTAATAACAAATCCTTTTTCTTTTGCTGTTTGGGGTAAGAGGTAGGTCAAAAGTATGTGCGTGTTCATCTATTCATGTTCAAATGAGTCATGTTCAAGTCTGACGATTCTCTTATCTCACCGTGAACACGAGGAAGGAGGAGAACACTAATCTGATGGCATTCAGCATGCTTTGCCTGACACACTTCAGAGTCAGTGCAGTGTTTTGAGACACACATACACACACCTGTACAACCACATTTGTCATGTTTTAAGCAAGGCAGAGCTCGCGACAGCTTCGCCACACTCCACCCATGATCAGTCGCAACAATTCACGCACATCTGCTTATCCAAGCACACCTAAGACACTGTCAGGCAGTTACGCACTTCAAAGCTGCCCACCGTCAGCTAGCCACTTTAATTGAATGTGGGTGATACATATGACAAATAAGGGCTGCTTGCCTCCGTGCATGTGTATATATGTATGAGTGTGTTTGTGTGGGTGGGAGAGTCAGATAAGATCTGCTTCCGTCAGTACTTCTCTGCAGGAAATGTCATCATTAGTCACACGCGGATAGTCAATGGTCAGACAGTTAAGGCCACCGATACGTACATAACACATAATCGAGGAAACCAGTCGGACTTGCACATTTCTAATACGTAAACAAAGAGTTGGATTCTTTTATTTTTCAGCTGGATCTTTTCAATGAATTCTCAAATCAACAATTTACTGACTCACTGAACTGAGAACAGTCTCTTTCAGATATTTCAGACTTGTAACAAGCAACTACTCACTCACAGCCATTTCTTTTGGACATGCTGATCTCCTAAAGAGGCGTATTAACATCTCACAAACTCAGTGAACTAAGACCAGAATTCTTTCCAGAAATGTAATCAAGCAGAACATTCAGTTAATGATCTGGCTTAACAACTCACTGACTCACTGGACAGTCTCTTCCAGGACATCTTAATCAAAGTGATTCAATTAAATGGCTCACTCACAGAATAAGAACTATCTCTTTTAAAAGTGTGATGCTCAATGAACCAAGTTAATTGTTATTTGACAGATGGGGCTAAAAGTAGCTAGCGGAATTGCTAGCAATTGTCACAAACAAAACGTACTGGAAATATGTTTCTTACTTGATTGTTCTGTATGCGCATTCCACATTGATAAAATTGTCAAACAGCGTTAGCTTTAATAAATACAGTAGCATGTTAAAACTAAAGATGCACCGAAATGAAAATTCTGGGCCGGAACCAAACCTTTAGGATACTCTTGGACGAAAACCTAAACTAAATAATAAATTCGTAATCAATTAATTTATTCAAACTTATAGTTAACAGAATAGTTTCTACTCCAGTTTGTTGGTGAAATATAAACATTTAAATATACTTTTAAATAAACTTGGTTTCATGACTGTCATGACATGACTGGGATATTCAGTCATTTGCTCGTTTAGTTTCATTATCATGGACTTTTAGTTTGCTTCTCATTATTTCCTGTTGTCTTTGTTCATGTTTCCCACCATCATTAGTTACTATGGCAATTCATCTGATCATCACACCAGTTGGTCACTTAGTCAGTTATCAGTGTATATTTAAGTTCCTTGTTTCTCTGCCTTGATTGTCGGTTATTGTTTGCGCATCACATGTTGTTACGTTACCTGTGGATTATCTGCGTTTGTTTGATTAAATCTTTTATTTTTGAATTCATCTTCATCTGATCTTCTTCTGTGGACCTTATTCACTGTGATCGTAACATTATTTCCATTATATAATATATATTTAAATAGAAAACAGTTATTTCAAATTGTAATATTCCACAATGTTACAGTTTTTTTTTTCTTTTTTTTTTCTGTATTTCTGATCAAATAAATGCAGCCTTGGTGAGCATTAGACTTTTTCACAAATATGAACATCAGTGTATTAATTTTCAAATAAACACCTATATTAATAAAACAAAATAAAACAACCATATTATATTTCCCTACATATGACTTTACTGGTTTTAGAAAATGTAATGTCACAATGGCATAATTACTTGATTTAAAGGAATTACTAAATTGTTTTTCTGAGCTCATTCATTTAAAAGAGCCAATTCACAAAAGATTATTTGTATTTCCCATCACTACTGAAAGCTCAGTGCTGAATTTGGTATTGCCCACTACATGAGGGTTAAGTAATCTGGCAGAAATCCATCAGCCCTTCATTTCCCTGGTGTTTCCTCCCCTGACGTTTGAGAAACAGAAGGCTCAGCTGTGTTGTCCCCTCTCCAGTTATGATGAAGAATTGACACTCCATCAGTGTAAAATGAAGAGATGATGGTGAGTGCCAACTAACACGGCAGGCAACATGTCTGCCACTCACACTCAGGGAGTGCCCCCCAAAAGAAATAGAATAAAACACAGAATCACTTCAAAGATTTACCCCCTGGTCCTTTGGGAGCCCCGTCTGTCCTTTCCGCTTGATTGACAGATGAAGTCTCTTCTTTGTTGGGGTGAGTGGGCTGTCCATTCATTTAAGCTTATCTACAGGCAAAAGTACAGCGTGACACATTCTGATTACTTCATATTGACTATTTGGGCCTCGTGACAGAATAAGAACCAGATTAGAAAGAAGAAAACTCCAGGGAGTCTCATTTTATGAAATTTTTATGAAAGGCAACATGATGAATAGATGAAAATATGACATCTCCATCCAGACATGTCTTCAAAATACTATATCCGCTCCTTTTATTACTGCAATATGAAATACAAAAAAGATAGATTGCACTCCTTGACGTACACTTCCAACACCAGTGCAGGTAAGAAACCAAAATAATAATGTTGACGTTTCAATGTTAAGGTTTTAGTATCCCACAATCGTTCAGTGGTTGGTGAAAATAATAAAAATGGTGCCTTCTGAAACAAACAAACAAACAAAAATATTATGACCATTATTATGAAAAATTAATTCATGACCATTTTATATTTCATTTATAAACTTATGCATATTTCTTGGTAGAAAAAGATATATGAATCATTAAAAATCATATCAAATAGTTAATTAAGATTAAAGCTAAATTTAATTTGTTATGACTTGAAGGAAGCCAGAATTCGGTTTCCTTAAAAGGTGCCTTCATACTAAAACATCTGATAAGTCAGTGATTACCTGGGTGGCGAAGCAAATGCATTATGCTTTAGATACAAAAACCATCTTGGTAGTGCAAATGGAGCTACAGATGAAAGAACAGGCCAATCACATTTCAGTATACAAATAAATGCACACGATTACCAATCACAATTCCATTTGAAAATATTACTGATGTCAGCTCTTTAAGACGTTATTTGAAATTATTCATAAAGTTTCATTTAAAACAAAATATTAATAATAAATATGCAGTTTAATAACAATATTTCACCCAAATGTTGATTTTGTAATCACTTTGAAGAAACAATTATCTTATTTTGGAATTGTTTTGCAACGTTGTTTTGAATTGACTTTCAATTTTGTAAAAAGGAATCTATGTCTAAACATTTTTTGTGACTCTTTGACACTGTGATGTGAACCCTTTTCATATTAAGTTTATAATCATTTGATTACCATTCCTTGCAATATTTTACATTCATAAATGTATATTTCAAATGCAATATCTTCATGTTTTATTTTCAATAGAATTTGTATTTATTTATTTTCTACCAACAATTTTATTTACCATTCTCCATGGATGTTGGACCAGGCTTTAGCCTGAAGTGTATAAGTGTATATTTCAGAGTCCAAAAGTCTGAGATGACATTGTTTTTTTTTAGTTAAATGCATTGTGTTAATGCATTAGGTATCAGAAATAAAATACCTTTTTGTTTTATTTTCAAGAAAGATGTTAATATATTAAATTATTTAAAGAATGCTTAATATTCTATGGTGTAATACTTATAAGATAATATAATATGCTTTAGTTCATTTCAGAATCCCATGTATTGTAACCCTCTTAGAATATTGTGTATTTTCTCTAGTAAATGTTGAAGCCTGCCATTAATGCTTGCTATGAGGAAAATCTGAGTATGCACATATACGAACAGTCTAATTCAGGTAACTGCATGTTTTATATGAGACCATCTTCACCTAGATGTTCTAATACCTCCAGTCCCTCCTCACTGAGATATTAAATTATGGATTATGTGCCAGTGAAAGATGACATTAAAAAGCTGCATAGACATGCTTAAGGGTAGCACTTTCCTCTTCATACTGACATTAATTACTACTCCATAGTGTACAGAGCAGTCGTACACATGTACTCAGGCTATACTATACATTAAAGATGAGCAGGAGTATTAAACATGAAGGTGTACAGTTCATTGCCGTCACTCCGGTCAATTAGTGTGTGTTTGTGTAAGTGAATCTTATATGCAGTATTTTTCCTTGCAGTCAAAAAAATATCTCTCTGAGTGGACAAAAATGCATTATTCAGCTGTACTTTACCATATAGATACTCAAATGAGCAATCCGCTGACAAGCACTGACATACCCAACAATCCAGCCCTTAAGTACACCCATAAAAACACACACACTCACTCTTATTCTCTCAAATGGCTGACTGCACTGTCATATGGATTACTTCTTTAGTGTGCTGAAGGCCTACCGAGCAATTCCAGAGGTTACACCCTACAGGGACTCCATTAAACTCCAAAATTTTGAGTTACATAACCTTTTAAAGGGCCACATGCTTACTCAAAGCATGCAAGGTTGAGTTCACATTAAGTGCTCCAGATAGACCAAAAGAGGAGCAGGAGAAAAGGGCAAAAGAGTGGCTCACATACGCGATATTAAATGGCCGTACCCCCACAACGCTCGCTCGGATACAAGCTGCACCGCATCCTACGTTACCATGCAAATTCATGATTGGATTGAAAAGAGGATATAGCTACCAACACTCAATACTCTCATACGCAACTAATCTGGCAGACTAACAAGCTTTTAATTGGCCTTCTCTTTCAGATGAAATGTGTTCTCAGCCATGAAATGAAACACTTTTAATCAGGCTAAAGGAGTTAACTTACAGTAGATTGTTCCATTATTCTATCAACAACTGCATTTAACAGTCTTCATGGATGTTGAAACAGGATTTAGTCTGAAGTGTATATAGAACAAATGCAGGGACTAAAAGCCTGAGATGGCCGCCTTCTTTTTTTTAAAGTATTAACACGAGTTAATGCATTGGTTATCAGAAAATAAAAATCAACTAAATATTTACAGCCCATTTATTAAACTAGTTTAATGTACATGTATACTATTGTACTATTAGTAATGTACTATTGTTCATTCATGTTTGTTCTAAAGCACAAAAATGTTTTTATATGTGTAGAAATTAACCTAGATTAATAAATGTAATATTGTAAAGTATAAAATATATATAAATATTGTAAAGTATTACCACTTTTTTATCAAAAGTTATGACGTAAAATGGAGATACATTAAAGATTTTGCACTATTTCTTATATATTTATCAATTGTAAATCAATTCAAGCAGAAGATGCTCTTTGGATCATTCTAAAATCATGCTGGAGAACATGATCTTCAGGTTTATACACAAACATATGGAGTTTATGCAGCTCAAGCGCTGCTGTCATTAAGTTCTGAAATTCATTTACATTACATGCTGATAATATCATTTGTAATAAAAATGTTTCTATTAAATCAGAAAAATAGTCTCAGGCTTTTTGAGCTCTCGAATTTAACAGCTACACTGACATGAAATACTATCCACTTTGTAGATGGTGCTCAATTCTACTGGAGAAAAAAAATGGCCCTTCATTGCACAAGAAACAAAATTGCACAAACATAATAAGCTATGCAGATGATGATAGTCAGACTGTTCACCTTGGGGTATGAAAATGGAATCTCCTGACTCACACACAATGGCTTCGTGACTGTTTCAGGATGTCAAATGTAATTTCTTGCCTCAGAAGGTCATGAATTGCAGATGTAACATTAATGTCACCTTTCAAATTCTTTTTAAATCATTTCCAGAGCGCCATCCTGTGATTTCTGTTGACACCAGAGCCCTCAGAATCTGAAGAAGGTAAGATTGTGAGACTCATGCAACCTGACTGTTCCTTCCTGCCCCTGTGAGCTTCAACTCGATTGCTGGCAAGGGATGTGTAGGAGAGTGAATTAAAAAGAGAAGATCACCATGACTCATGCTCATTCCTTGCGATCTATATACAGATGTGCGCACACACATACAAAACCCTAGCTGGAAGACGCCATAACTAAACCATCCAGACTCAAACACATCTATCTCTATTGAAAGCCATTCATTCGTTTTTAGCAAGCAACATTTAATATACATCAATAAAATATCATTTTATAAAAGCACCTGTGCTTTACAATCTACAATCTTCACAATCTCTGCCAGTTTTAACACAATCACTTTATTAGCGTTCAGTGCCACATGATCCATCTGAAATCATTCTAATATGCTGATTTGGGGCACAAGAAACATTTCCTCTGCATATTAGAATGAATTCAGATGGATCATGTGGCACTGAACACTGAAGTAATGGCTGCTGAAAATACAGCTTTCCTATCACAGGAATAAATAACATTTGAAAACAGATAAGTTATGAGCAAAGATGAGCATAGCCGAATAAGCGCCACTGAGATTTGGGAGAAATGGGAAATGCTAACGGATGGCCCTCTCTGGGTATTATAGATTTCCTTGGATAAGATCATTACAAAAGCAGTTATAACCTGAAGCTTGCCTGCTACTCAGCTGTGTCTCTCATATTTCTCGATTCCCCACGGTCCGCTCCTCCTCTTCACTCAGGGGCATTCCGAGTGTCAAATAGGTCATGCCAGTGCAAACTGTAGCTCTCCAAATTCTGAGAAAGCAGACATGGAAAAGCACTTCAAATCTGGTTTACCCTTGATAACCCAGAGAGCACTCTGGGTCAAACGCGAGCCCTGGCCAGACTGCAGGGAGTTGTCAGCAATATGAATAATTCTGTCAGAAAAATGTTTCTTCTCTTGTTAGCGGTGGTGTTAACGGTATCTTTTGATGAAATATGCATTTTGTAAGGATGATTCACCTTTTTACCGCATTTATAGGTATTGCAGTGAGCGCACAGTTCCCATGCATATGATCTGGTTGTTTCCCCTCACAGCAGCGCCCTGTCTTTGTGAGAGCACCCACTGTATCAGAGTTTATTCTTTGTGACATCACCAGGCACGCAGAAGTCCGAGAGAGTAATCTCACTAAATCGCCAAACGCCCAAGGCTGCCCCTGTGACGTACAAATAAGCGCATATGCACGCAAGAGTGGTTCGCATTGATGAGATATATGAAGCTCGTGGCGTATTGTGTCATCAGTGTTAACTGTGAAGTTCTGGAAAACGGAACAACAGAGGCTCTTTGGCTTTCAAACAGACCTTGCTTAAAACAAGCAGACTTTAAATTTGTAATGCATGCTATTTAATTTGAGGGATTCTGGCAGAAATACAGAATGAATTATTACACATGTATAAATAATACAAAATTCTGAGCAGAGATAAATTATGGCTGTTCTATAGGATCCTTTTTCGGGTGGTGAGTCTGTCTTCCACTCAAAGTCAGAAAAACCAAAGTGCCAATGACCCCTAACAGGGGAATGTCATTATGGCTGAGAACTTGGCCACAGAAATGGCAGCATGGAGAATTGAGACATCTCTCCTCCCTGTCCGTGATGGGCATTATAGATCCTCGGCTAAAGGTCAGGTTATCAACGTAAGGATAGAGCAAGAGGACAATCAAACTCTGTTGCTCAGCTGTTCAAGCTCTATCTCTCTCTTTTCATCTCTTAGATGTGCTCATAGCTGGCAACCTTGAGAGGAAGATGCTTCATTTCTTTCCACTTTGTACAAAATACAGCTTGAGCATGTTATTTCTCATAACGTAATTTGTCTGCAACCTCTTTCCTAGTCTGAGTGTTGGCACATTATAGTAAGTCTTAACACTATCAAATGTTCTGCAGAGAGTAAAATAAATACAAGCTCAAGGTTGCGAAACAAGAACCAGTTTTTATTCAGAACAAGTACATTGAAATAAATAAAACATACTGGAACCTAATTATTTTTATGGTGTTTTGTTCTGTTAACAATTCTTAAATCAACACGCTTCCATCAATGCATACATTGTCATGAACAATTTGGAACAAATAGAGTTGAGTCTAAAGGCTGGGTATACTTTTTTTAATATTCTTAATTTAGTGTTCTGCTCCATCAAACACACAGCTGAATGTGCAAACCTTTCAAAGTACACTCATTTGGCCATGGGTGTGGAAAGACACCTAGTGGGCTTTGTTTTCAATCACTCAAGTCACATGCACCTTTGAATGGGCAGTGAATGTCCACGGACCATCCTGATGACATCCGGACAGTGCGTGGACCAATCGCTTAACGCAGAAAGCCAAAGTAGGGGCTTAAGACCCCAATCCCAATGGGCAGTCTAGTCCGTCCTTGATCTGAAAACCAACAAAATCGCTTTATGATGCATGACATCTGAACCATTGCTACTAATTACAAACATCAGTGCGTTTAAACAGTATAACAGCATCCAGTATAAGCAAAGATATAGATTACCATACAAAACAAGAACACACAGTGCAACCAGTGAGATCCATTTAGCAAACGAAAGACCAGTTATTTTAAATGACTCACTTTTTAATGACTCGCAAACGAATGAACAGTTCTTTTTAATGACTCGCAAATGAGTCTCAAACGGCACACTAAGTCAATGAATCAGTCGGGGCAGTTACTGGAACTTACATCACTTCCGGTAATATCCGACTGGTGCTTTCCGAAAAGATAATTGTTAAATGGAATCATGAAGAAAATAGAAATAAAGTGGAATCGGAACCGGATTCGTTAAGTCCTTACCATCCCTGTCGCTACACAGCACTAGAGTAAACCTTGGTTGTAAATGTCACAGTCTACATCATGAATATGATATTACGTGGCATCAAATAAATCTATTTACACTATATATTTGATACATTTATGGTCATAGACATAATATATGTATTTCATAAATTCTCTGTCTATGCATGAGTGTAATCCTGAACCGCTGCAACTTTATAAGAATCCTTTCAGATCTATTTTATGGACAACAGAGCTAACAGCCTCCACAGGGAGCAATGAAACATGTTACAAGAAAACAGGCATTTCGGGAAAACTACAAAGCCGTAGGAGGAAGACATTAACTTGTCAATCAAGAGATCAAAAACGCAGTGCCAACCAGCTGAATTGTGCCGCTTATTTCCACTTGTCTGCCAATGAATTGTATCTCTGGATATTATTCTAATTACATAGCTCTGCCTCTAATTCAACAATGGATCACAGACCGTGATTGTGTCTAGCTTTTAACTGCCACCATGCCATAATAATGACTCTGTGAAATCAAGTACGGCCCATCGCTAAGATAATGTATACGCTTCTCCCATAACGCAGAGGGTGAATTAGAGCTTGTGGCCACATCGGTTTGCCAGGCTTGGGGGAATTCAAGATGGAAATGAGCCGTGAGTGATGTGATTTGTTGGACGATCCGCCGGACCCTTCACGCATCTACCCACTGCAGCACACACTGCAATCAGCCAGTGCAAAGCCCCTATTATGTTCCGCCATTACCGGCACACAATAGCAGGTATTATCAGTCACACGAGCGAGTGACTTTGACTTGTGCGAGGAGGAATTGGTAGTGACGGTTTTAGCTGTTCCGCGAGCAATAAAGGTAGATGTGATAATGTGACATAAGCCGTAATCATAAAGGCTGTAGCATTTGTCATTTCCGCCAGTGTGTTTGTGCATGTGTCAGAGGGGCTTTCGAATGCACATATGTATAGCTTTGTGGATTAAGTATTACAATGCACAATGCACAGCTGTGCCCGGACTCCCTGATTAAATGGCTCTGTATTAGTGGTCCATAGCAAATGGCCCCGTCTCTCCACCTGTCAATGCTTCCAGCCCTGAAGTTTTAAGCGTTCAGCATTGTAGCGGCTGGAATGGGCTCATAACCTCTGCAAGTACCTGCTATAATTGCACACTGATTATCATTACTCACACAGCCATTACAGCAGCATGAGTGTCATTAGCAGGCTGCCCTAACGCCATTTCTGATGGTTCACTATTCCCTTTTGTTCAACTTTATATCCCTTAACTCAAAACATTGCCAGGCCAATTTGATTGAGTGAGAAGCAATGCCATGTTTTTTTTTGTTTTTTTTGTAGAGTCAGTTTTTTTTAAAGTAAAAAGTGTAATTTGCATGCGTTTACATACGGGTAATGCCCCTTAGTTTCGGTGAATTTCATGGTACACGAATCGCAGATGTAGCTTGAATCTCCACTTTGTGCTTTAACTGACCCTTTCGTAACAATCCAACCTCTCATTCTAAAGCAATTTTAGCAGTTAGTGCCCCCAAACAATCACACCGGCAGGTGGGGCTAATCCTAGATTAGATTAAATGGTTGGCCGTGTTTGTTTACCGAGCAGAACCACCCAGAGACTCTCGGACAGAGAGATTGAATTTAGACAGAGTAAAGGCACCCAATCTCAGCACTTAAATTGACATGATTTGTTTTGCATTTGCTGCAAGTGAGTGGAATATTATTGGCTCTTAGTGGGCCTGGAGGAGCCGGAGATTCAGAGAGGTGCCTGATTCTTTTCCAGTTACTGTAAGTTTGTGCTTATAAGATATTCCCCTAAGCAGGCTTTCATAAAAGTCATCGCCTGCTGCTCTTTGCTATTTCATGTCGACTCTTCAGCATAACCTAATTCCTCGAAGCACTCAAAAAGTCACTCGTTTGATGGCATAAATCAAAAAACAACACAAGGTTTGACATGTTCTCTTAAACATGCAAAAGCAAAAGAACACCTACTTTCTACTGTCGTTTAGTACCTTATTCGTCATCAAGGGCTTCAGAGATATAGGAGTGATAGCACTGCATGTTCATTTATTTCTATCTATTTACTTGCACCATTAACACCCAACATGCATGAGCTCAAATATCTACACACAATTATATTCATTCATTCATTTTTGTTTATAGTAAGTGACTACAGGGGTTATTATAGTACATTTTATCAGTATAAATTAGTGCAAAATTAATCGCGATTAATCGCATCCAAAATAAAAGTTTGTTTGCATAATATATGTGTGTGTACTGTGTATAATTATTTTGTATATATAAATACACACATATGCATGTATATATTTAAGATTTTTATTTATTTATATATAATATAAATTATGTATAAATGTATATACAGTATATACATGCAAATATTTCTTAAATAAATACATGCATATGTGTGTATTTATATATACAAAATAATTATACACAGTACACACACATATATTATGCAAACACAAACTTTTATTTTGGATGCGATTAATCGTGATTAATTTTTTCCCAGCACTAGTATAAATGTGGTCCCTGGAAACTGAGCTCATGACTTGTCCGCTTGCTGTCAGTAAAAGGGTGCAAAAAGTATAATTTAAATGATCCTATTAGCATCGTAAAAGGGTGGTCATGTTACACTTTTCATTCCAATGACTTCCATTCATACACAGAAGAATGCGGGAGAAAAGTTCAAGTTTGGAGACCTCTGCTTTGTGAATTTGTATCATGTGACCAATAGAAGACTGAAACATCACAGAGAGACCTCTTAGATTAATTCAATTAATGCAAACTGAAAATTTTCAGGATTGCAGTGTTGCAGTAAAGTGGAGTAGATTGCATATTGTTACATTTTTAATTTATTATTTATTTTTTTAAAGACGCTGCAGAGTGTGACGTCATTTTACAACCAGTGTCTGTACAAATTTCGTCTAGTGTGACCGCAGCTCAAAGGTGGATATGAGGCATATGACAATCTTAAAGATGCATATTAGTAGTTGCCAATTGAGTGCAAACTTAAGTGCCATTTTAGTACCTTAAAGGGGCATAGTATCTTAAGGGTGCACCTTATTAACTTAGGCCATATTAGCACCTTAAATGTGCATATTAATAATTTAAAGTGGCATGTTAGTACCTTAAAGGGCCATATCAGTACCTGAATGGTTCACCGTATTAACTTAAAATGGCATTTTAATACCTTAAAGGTGCATATTAGTACTTTCAAGTGGATTTAAGTACCTTAAAGTGCCATATTAGCACATTACAGCAGAATATTAGTACCTTACAAGTGTTAGAACCTTAAGAGTTTACCTTAGTATATTAACCTGGCATATTAATATAAAAAAAAATTAATGTACTAATATGCACATTTAAGACTGCATATTAGTGCATTAAGTGTGCATATTAGTGCCTTAAAGGTGCATATTCATTCCCTACAATGCATATTATTACCATGAAGTGGCATATTAGTACTTTAAGGTAGTAATACGCACACTAGGGGTTGATAAGGTACAAAAGTGTACATTTGAAGGCACTGTGCCAGACAGTGACAAGCTACTACTTAAAGTAATTCTGCTCATTTTTTCTTATGGTGTATTAGCCAGCCCCTCCTCCTCACCCCAAACAGCCAAACATGCACCAGCATCTTGTTTATTACATTTTCTCGAATCCAAAAAACTCCTCAAATTTCCCATTAAAATAGCAGATTTTATGGTGGCTTCATTCACGAGTCATTAGTCCAGGCAAAAAAGATCACCCATAGCGCAGGATGAAGTCATACTCATTGAAACTCAGATCCTTCAGTCTGTTTAAAGATTCATGGACAGCCATTAGCTTTTCCAAGCAGTTCTAGCACTGTTCATCTTAGTGAGGCCATCTTAGGAAAAAAAATGGACCCACAATGCAGCTCATCATATTCAGCCTGCATGCCCTTTGAAGAACTTAAACCGCTAAAACCAATAAAAAACACGAGGATGAAGGGTAAAACATGAAAAGCACAGAATTCAATGACCCCTTGCCTCGACATCGAGCATTTAGAGAAAGCATCAGGACCAGACATGCACAACTGATAATTGATTCTACAGAGAACCCTGTTGGGAGGTGTCAACCTTCACCTAAGCTGTCAATCAAGCATGATCAAAGCTCAGTGACCCCCACATGCAACATAAAAGCCTTCATCTCTGTGTCATTAGAGAACTGAAAAGGCCAATCACAGGACTGTTACTGCAGAGGGTATGGCTTATGATATAATGTGTCATTTGCATATTGAATATACAATACAACAACAATACAATGTTTATTTATAAAGCACAATTTAAAAACAACCAAAGTTGACCAAAGTGCTGTACACACAAAGAGAGAAAAAAGAAAATAATAAAAAGACTAGTAATGGTAAAATGTAAGAATAAACATTTTACAATTTACAAACACCAGTTGTAGAATGGGTATAACACACGAAAGTAAAATCATAAAACAATGAGTCAAGATATATTAAACGCCAAAGAAAAGAAATAAGTCTTAAGAGTAGACTTAAAGGTCGATAGAGTTGGGGCAATTCTGATATGGACCGGGAGACTATTCCATAATTTTGGGCCGATGGCAGAGAAGGCACGATCTCCTCTATTTTTTAATCTAGTCCTCGGAACTTGCAATAGACCAGAATTAGCTGATCTAAGTGACCTTGCCTGAGCGTAAGGGTGTAGCAGGTCTGACAAATACTGTGGTGCCTCATTATGAATGGATTTAAAAACAAACAATAGAATTTTAAAATCAATTCTATATTTGACCGGCAGCCAATGTAGTGAGATCAAGATCGGCGTGACAGATTCATATTTACGCTTCCCGTAAAGAAGCCTGCCTTAAATATATGGACAAATATATTCCAAGTCTCTCCCATGGGAAGCAATAATATAAAAAATTCAGAACAGTCATATCTTATTCATAACAGTCAAAACCTAAACAATCAAAGACTATGATGATGAGCTTTTATTGTTTACCTTTCTGAGACAAAAAAAAAAAAAACTCTTTTTTTTAAAGGGATTTAAAGGGATATTTCACCCAAAAATCAGAAAAGAAAATCTATTCACTCTCATGTTGTTCCAAACCTGTATGACTTTTTGTCCTCTGTGAAATATAAAGGGTTGATTTTTGAAGGATATCCTTTTTTTTCATACAGTATAATGGAAGTGAATGGGGACTGGGTCTGTCAAGCTACAAAAAAAACAAATCATCATATAAATACCCAAAATTAAATACTCTTATTGAGTCATATGGACTACAAAATGGAAATGCCAAATGTCTATTGTGTGTCTCGTGATCAAAACAGCATTTATGTCAAATTAGATGCAGCACATCTGTTTTAAAATCTAGAACGATGGGATTTTCACCAATTAATGTGAACTACATGTTGGTATTATAGCATGTAGCACATACACTGTAAAAAAAAAAGTGTCTGCCTTAAATTTTTTAAGTACAATCAACTTGGATGTTTAAGTCATTCCAACTCAAATTACATTAAACTGACTTGAAAAATTTGTTGAATCTTGTATAACTTGTAACAAAAAGTTGAAAATTGCTTAAATTATTTTGATGAGTTAAAGCAATGTAAAACACATTGTCATAACTTACTGATCATATAATTCTTTATAGTATACTTCACAAAAAAAAAAAAAAATGTTGCACTGAACAAAAGAAAGCTTTGGAACAATATAAGGGGTGAGGAAAAGATGACAGATTTTTAATTTCCCATGAAATACGGTATCACTTCAAACTTTTAACCTTACTTCCTGTCTCCAAGATATGTTTGTACATTGTTCAAACAGCAGGAGTGCTCCCTGATAGCACACTCAGTGCCATGAACTTTCAACCACACACAGACTGCAAGATATACATCACAGAAATTGCTTCAAATGGCACTTGGACACGCAGAACCACCCCAAGTCTCATTTTGAGAACACACACACACACACACTCACACACAGCACACAAACATACCTCCTGGCAGCAATCCCCGAGCTGTTTTTGCTCTGATGGAATGGTGGAACGCTTATTGGAACCGTTCACAGTGGAGCAACTCTTCAGTACAGCTATCACAGACGGTAGAGAGAGAAGAGATCACCTGCTCAGGCTGTAGAATTACAGCATAATTGGCTGCTAAAGCAGAGCCCAGTCATGTGAAACAATGCAACTCCAATTGACCCCTCTTCTACACTCTCACCACACACACAAACACACATAGGGAAACAGAAACACTGCAGCTTCCGCTGTGCCACTGCATTGGACGTCTCAGATTTCAGCACTGGACAGCTCCCTGTCTGCCAAAGCACTTCAGAGTTGCATTGTTTCAGCACCACCACCATTAGACAGCTCTCCTCATGTTAACAGCTATTGGCAAAGATCATCTTTTCCTCTTTGTCCTCTTTTCTATTGCTGACAGGCCCGGTGTTTACATACTGTGGTAAGTGAGAACAGGTCACAGAGAGAGAGAGTGAGGATAGGAAAGGAATTTAGTGGTCTGGAACAGATGTTATTGCTTACTCAAACTGCAGACTTCTTGTATTTTTTATGTAAAGCTCTGAGCAGAGAAAGGGCAGGGCACAGGGCTTCGCCGGCCCATTCTGCACACTTTTTTGCTGACGCTGAAGTCTTAGCACTAAGCATATTAAGAAATACCAGCTCCACTATGAGAATGTTTTGTTAGGTAACTTAAAAACGCAATACGAATGTGCGAGCAGTCACATCTAAATAAAAAATTGGTTTTATTCAAAATATCACTTAATATAGCTGAATCAAGACAAACATTGGTTAAAGGTCAGATCAGTTAGAAATCTTAAAGGAACAGTGTACCCAGAAATGAAAATGTTGTCATTATTTACTCATGAATCATCCAGTCTGATTTGTAAATTGGATCAAGCTCACCAGCTTAATATAATGAATTGTTCAACTCAGTGATCCGTTCACAGTGGTTCTCAAGTTAACAGCTCACTGGAGGGAAAGATCAGCAATGAATAATGTGTGAAATCTGTCACATAAAGCTATCATGTTAATTCAAAAGACTTGGATTATAGTGCACAAGTCATATGGACTACTGATTTAGATTTTTTTTTAAGGCTGAGTAAACATTGATTTTCAGATTAATCACAATTAATTCATAAAAAAAACTTGATCCTTTACTCTGTGTATGTGCACAAGCCAGCTTTTTCTTGTTGCTTAAAGGTATAGTTCACCAATGTTTACTCACACTCATGTTGTTCTAAACCTGTATGACGCTTCCGTGGAACACAAAAGATGATGTTCTGAGAAAAGTCTCTGTTTTTTTGTCCATACAATGGAAGTCAATGGTAACCAAAACTGTTAGCAACCTTCTTGAAAAACATCTTTTGTGTGCTGCAGAAGAAAGAAATACCTTTAAGAATTTGTGTCACATGAGGAGAGAATCCTACTTGCTGAAAATACGCTGTCATTTAAATTGTTTAATCCTATTTTCACTACAAAATACATCTATATCGCTAACACCAAAAGTTGTGTGTATTTTACTTGTTCACTTCAGTTGGTATCCACAGAGCAGTTTTGGTTGTGTTACTATTATTATTCGTTAAATAAATAGCAATTAAACTAAATAGTTTGGTCCCTGCTGATAATTTTTAACATTAATATTTCCATAATGCACCATATTCACAGTAATTTACAGCATGCTGAGAGAGATATCTTTCACAAACAAGCAAAATGAACAATATAACTGAAATATACCCAAAATAATCAGAACTGCATTAAGAGCTTGTTAATTGGAATCAAACTGAATCAGAAAATTGAAATCCAGCCCTGGTTGTTTTTTGAAAAAATTATTATTATTATTATTATTATTTCATTTGAAACTTAAAAACCATGGCCACTATGAACATTTCTTCAAAACATAATTTTTAGGCACACAAAGAAAGTAAATCATACAAGTTTCAAAGGACATGAATAAATAATTACAAAATTATCCATTTTCGAATTAACATTTTAACAATGCATTGTGTCAGTACGATTTTCTTTTTTTTTCTTTTTTAAAGTAAAACTAGATAATGATCAAATAAATGCAGCCCTGGTGAGCATAAGAGACTTATTTAAAAATCTCATCGACCTCAAACTTTTGAACAGTAGTGATTAACTCTACAATGTACAATGTATCTTGTACAATGGAAGCATCCTTGTAACCATATTGATAAATGTGAACCTCTGATTTACCTTGCCGCATAGCCCAACAGATAACTGTTATCATGCAGCCTCGACAAAATACAATAATTTTTAAATAAAACATTGAGCCAGAGACGACAGCCAGCTGAGGGTATGAAAAGCAAGAGAAATAATAGACAAAATGAAAACCATAACACCACAGAGAGCACGAAAGAGACACCGACAGCCATGTGCAGTAAAGTGGGATGAAGAGCAACTGAGAGAAACATGAGGGGACCCAAAGCAGAATGGATAGCATTCCGTCCCCACCATCAAGTGACAGGTAAGGAAGAACAACAAAGAGAAACAGCAGACACATGGGAACTCGGAGGATACACTTTACTCAGCACAAAGCCCCAGGGTTTTAGGACCAGCAGTAAATGGAGAGTGACATTTTAAACAGTATGCATAATGAATAAGCCCGAGCGAGGAGAAAAACACAACCAAGACATAGCAGCTGACACCGCAGCCAGTGATCGAATGAGTGTGTGTGGCCAGACTTAAATACACCCTTACCAATGGCAAGGTGCTCTGCGCACAGTGTGCCGAGATTTAATTCACTGCATTAGAAAGAATATATCACTTTGATCTGGGCACTAAGAGGAATGTGGACTCTGGCATTCCTTTGTGTCTAAGGCTGATCGCTGGTCAAATCGGAGCATCAAGCACAACAGGAGCTGAAGTGCTCTCATTACACATGAGTGGGAGAGTGTGTTTTTTGATCCGGGCCTTTTGATTCTCTCAGTCTATGAGAGGACCCAGTGTCAATCAGAAGAGCCCAAATAGTTCCTCCCGGCCAGCGGGGGCGATAGCGGGCAGCATAGCATCACAATGTCATGACATCCCCAACATGCATCATTCAGGCGTCATCCACTACTAAGCAGACCTCACAGAGGCAGACGCTGTCAGGTCTAATCCTCTTAAACTAGATTTACAAACTGCAGGCATGGTGCAAACATATCATGTAGCACGAATTCAACACATGTCGATTGCGTAGCCAAGATTTAAGCCTCGGCTGTAGGTGAAATGAGAGAACAGTCAGAAATAACACTGAAACAAAAACAGATGAATATTTCTTCACACATTCGCAGACAGCTCATGAACCGGAGTGTGAGATGACAAAGAACACACTTGTCAGGGAGCCATTTCTTATAATAAATTTGCGCAAACACAAATAAATCAAACACAAGGTGTAGGGCGGAGTGATCAAATAACGTGGTTAGAAAATGTGACAAACAAGAGTGTGAGACCTGGGATGGGGCATCCCTCCCTTCGCTCGAGTCAAAGTCACCCTGCAGGACCTGTGACTACAGACTGATGGAAAAAGAGCGAGGCGGTATGAGGCTTTAATACATTTGATATAAAATATTCAAGCCGGTTGCATTAATCTGCCTTTGCCTCAGGCCCTTAGAGCAATGTTTGTCCTGTGCAGTCCTGACAGAGGACAAAAATGGAGAATCTCACCTGCCTCTGCCAAGCGGGTTTATAATACCTCTGGAGAAAGCTTCAATATAGGTAGCATTTCAAGAAAATCTCAATGACAGTTGCTCAGCTGTCGGAGGACACCTGTAAGTTTACGAGATTTTGGAAATTGAAATCTTTACTCATGGGTAACACATTTTTAATGTCATGTCACTCTTGAGCCTCTGGAAAATGACACGGTGATAATTCTGATTGGCTGATCCCAAGCTGAGCTATGATGTGAAAGGCAGCAGGCGGAACAACACAAGTGCATATTCTTAACTGTAGCTCAAACAGTAGGCATTTTACTGTGAGAAGGTGGTTATAATTATGCTGCAGATACGATAAAGATATGCTGAAAATGTAATGGCTGATAAATGATACATGGGCAAAATTAAAAAATGTAAATGTAAAAATAAAGGAAACAAGTATGAACAATTAAAACACAATATCATACATATCAGCTGAGATTGTATATTTAATTACCTTTAACATGCTCTTAAAATAAAATAAAAAGTAAGAACACTAATAATTTTATTTATTTAAAGCAACACCAAAGAACTTTTCCTCTTCGGTCCCCCTACAGGTTGGAAGCGGAATTGTCCATTACCGCTGTCGTAAATAATTTCGCCTACCGCAGCCTACCGTCGCACGCACGCTATTTGTTTATCCAGCACCGGCTTTGGAAATAACGATGTCCACAGACAAGATAGAGTATGTTGCATGATTTTATGAAAGTATGATGTATTGCGACATCAGAAACGAAGAAAAACAAAATAATGACATAATGCTTGCCGTAAAGCAAGTCAGATTTCTAGTTTCTTATGTCTCATTCGAACTAACCGATCTGGCAAACTTGCATAGTGCGGTTATAGCCGAGAAAGGGCCGCAAAGCGAATGCAGAAGTGCCGTTCACCCTGTTACAAGTTGATGAACCATTGTAACAATTTTGGAAACATTATTTTAAGTTACAAAATAATCTTTGGTTTTGCTTTAAGAATTTTGATTTTGATTTCAAGAGCATGTAAAAGGTAATGTAAATGTAAAAAAAGGGAAATAAGTATGAACAATTAAATATACAATATCAGCTTATATGTATCCAAAATAAATAAATAAATAAATAAATAGGTGGGAAAGTTAGTAAGTTATGGCATAAGTCAGCAAGGGCTAACCAGACAAAACTGTACCTTCACTCTTCAAAGGTTGGGTTTGCAGGTGTGCTTTGCACTACCCCAATCAAATGCCTTATTGTGACCACAAGCAGATTATCTAATATTTGATTAATTAATAAACAGAGAGCATGCTTCTCTCCCGCATGTTTGTGTCAAGTTTATCTCTGCATCTGTAATGAGAGATGACAATGAGAGCCCAAAGCCACGGTCCAAAGCAGAGCTCACTGATGTAACCCTGGAGGAGTCGAGCACATGCTTATCTAGGACACCAGATCCACAGCTGACCACATCTGGACAAACGGGCATCACCCACCCCCACACACACAGTATTTATTGAACAGTGTGCAAACCACACAGCTGTTGTGGATTACAAAACCCAAGTGCTGATTTTTCCTCCATGCACACCCAGCTTTTGATGGGCTCGCCCTGGGTTTGACCTAGAGCAAGATCGAGCTTGCCTGAACCACAGAGTTACCGTCCCACATCATGAATATATTTAGCACCGCACGCTCCCTGGCTGCACTGCACCCAAACATGTAAAATGCACACCTCTCGCAAACATGCAAACCACCCCCCCATACACAAAAAGTATTGCCAATCTAACCAATCTTCAAGCAATCTGCCACGACAAGTGTCTCTGCCTGGCCTTTGACATTGAGCACTGAGAGGCAGGCATCAGGGCCCTTACCTCTCCTCTGCTCTATTATAAACACTGCCTTGAGGCTGTTTCGCTGCTCTCAGAACAAACTGAGATCTCAAGCAGAACAAAAAACATCCTTCACCACAACAGTGTCACACAGATTGTTCTCAGCAGACTCCATGTTGAAAACATGAACTCACACATACATCTATAACTGTCACTGTACACCTTGAAAAGAAGTGTAGTGCTCTCGAACAGAAAATCTGCAAGACATTAGCATTGTATAGCAACATTAAATGGCCAAACAGAACCCTCTTGCTTATTATATATATGTGTGTGTGTGTGTGTGTGTGTGTGTGTGTGTGTGTGTGTGTGTGTGTGTGTGTGTGTGTGTGTGTGTGTGTGTGTGTGTGTGTGTGTGTAAGACTTGAGAAATTAGAAAATGCCGGGCAGTCTGGTTGAGGAACGACCACTCCCCGAGAAGACCAAGGACCTTTCTGGAAATTAACATTTGAACTCTCTCTTGTGAAGTTAGCATCACCATTTGAGACACAAGTCTCACCTCAGAATACATCTCTTTCCCTCTTCCCCACTCCCTCTCTCTCATGCTGAGATCACCTGAAATTCACCCAAAAATCTATATGGTTTAAATGTGAATTATTATCACAGTATTACACGTTTGGTATCATTTGTAATGTCTCAGTGTGACTGGTACAAAGGTCTCATTCCCAAAAAAGTAAACCAAAAGGTAATAAGGTATTTAAGAGCTTAGAGATAACTCGCACACTGAGGAGGGTGTGTCTTCCAGGCAAATGGCATCCTGCTCTCAAAGGTGTAAACTCAATGCAAATTCCCATTGTTAGCAAATGTTTCCATGTAAATCAACTACTGTCCCCAGTAAGTCTGGGACGGTGATTAATGCAAATTCCCACTGTGAACTCATGTTTACATTTGAAAAGAGGTTTCTGCCTTGGTCTGAGTATTTAGGGAGATGCTGAAGAAGGCTCGTGGCGATTTGAAGCTCAAATTGGCCCGTGATGCTGAGAGTGGCCGAGACTCTCAGCATCATGTATTTTCTGATTTGTCAGGTTCGCATCTTTTCTCTTTATTCCAGAGCATTTGATGTTTTGTATTTATTATCTTTGAACTGATTATGAAATTGGCATGATACATTTACCTGACATAATAAATTGTTATATTTGATTTCATTCTGACTGACTCTCCAATTGTTTTCCCAAGTAGATTAAACGGATTTGTAAGTTTTGTGTCAGATTAGTGACGACTAATATTTGGCATCAATTCAGGTGTATTTGGTTTGCAAAGAAAAGATCATCAAATGCTGCTTGACCAATCTAAATTTGGATGTGTCTTACCTCTGTTTTAATTTAATGTTACTTTAGATAAGTGCACGTGGGAAACCACGACATGGCCAATCCAAAGCTATTATGAGAGAAGTAATGTTGGTCAGCTTATATCTGTAATAGTGGCCATACCTCAACTGAAGTAAACGTTTAAATTAAATTCAAGTGTATGCAATTCCATGGGGGCTTTACCAAAGTATCTTTGATAGTGTAAATGTGAATGTGACCGATCTCAGGTATATAGCAATTACCTCTGTTTGATGATCAAAACTGGCGAGATTGTGATCGTGAGACCCGCGTTAAAAACAGAAAACGTGAGGACCTCTGAGCGACATAGTTTCCTAATCTGAATGGGGTAAAATATACTTAAAGAGTTAAAAATGATGCCCAGATATCATTAAAACCTTTTTTCATTTATGGAGTCAGATGAAACAACCAGGTAATACATATGAGATACACATTTTACATAAGTAAAAGGAAAGACAGTAAACAAGGAAAGTTTGCAGTAAACTTCAAGCAAAAACCTTCACCCGTATTATTGGAAAGCCGCCAATGGACCGATACATACATCTATATATCTATATATCTATCTATATATCTATCTATATATATATATATATATATATATATATTATATATATATATATATATATATGCATTACATTTATCAAAAGCAACAGTAAAAGACTTTCGGTCAAACTTTAGATTCTCACTATTAACCACCCATGCAGAATAAGGCATTAATATGTGCTTTATAAGTACGAATAAACAGCCAATATCATAGTAATATGCATGCTTATAAGTATTTAGTTTCAGAATGATCAAAGAATCAATTACATTTTAAAATATATAAAAAAAATTAAAACAGTTATTTCAGATTGTAACAATATTTTACAAAAATACAGTTTTACAGCTTTGGTGAGCCTAAAAGACTTATTTCAAAGACAGAAGAAAAAAAAACCTTTCTGACTCCAAATGGTAGTTTATAAATACATAAAACACATTAACTGCCACAACCAGCATAACAGAACACTTTCAGCTGCTGACTGCCATGCCGAAATCATCATCATCTCACACACACACACACACACACACACACACAAACATCTATAGTTGCCACGGTGCACCTTGAAGAGACGTGTGCTGCTTTTGAACAGGACTTTTTTTTTTCTTTAAGAGAGGCTCTAGGCCAGAAAAAGAAATCCATCTATTTACTGTGACTCTCAAATCTTCAAGCTATATCTTTTCTTAATCTTTATTATTCCTCTGAAGCTCACTGGCCTGGCTGGATGGACGAATTGATGGCAAACGGCATCCACATTGTGATGTTTGCCATCACTAAGGAGGGAGGGGAGCCACTTACAAAGGATACATTAACAGTCCTTCCGTCCAGATGGCTGAATGAGTTCCAGAGGGGAGAGCCAGGAGACACACACACGCACACAGACAGATAAGATGTGGGAAAGGCCACTAGCCTTAATTTTACTTGAGACGGCATGCTCAAGCACATCTTATCATATTCCTGCAGAGCCGTATGCCACGCTGGGATCAAAGTGCTCATATTTAATGTTGAAGGGCCTGTATGCACAGCACGCCTACAGCTAAGACACGGACAGCGAGAACTGGAAAGCGGGCCGCAAAATATTTGCAGAGATGTGCATGTTTGACAAGGTGAAAAGGGGAGTCTTTGAACTCTACAGCCTAAGCACTACATGAACTCCAGGCATGTGTGTAAGCATTAGGGGTTGCACAGATTCATTTAGATCTGCCAGAGTCGACTTGTTGGTTCTGTTTCTACTAATTCTGGATCACAAGCTGTGCAATAGTTGGTGACAACAGGAGCAATCTTCTTCAATCCACACAGACTTTCCTGTGCAGTCTGAAGGAAATCTTCTTCAATCTTCTTTAATCCACACAGAATTCTGTGCAATTGGAAAGTCTGAAGCAGACTTTCCAATTGATTTTTCAATGATCAATGATACTAATACGTATCAATTATACTACAAATATACATACACTATATATATATATATACTGTATGTATAAATTCAAACAATTGATAGGAAAATGTTTAGAACGATAGATAAAATGACAGCACAATAGATTGATAGATAGAACGACAGAATGATATATGTATCGTCCTATCTATCTATCTATCATTTTATTGTTCAGACAGACACAGACAGACAGACAGACAGACAGACAGATAGACAGATAGACAGATAGATAGATAGATAGATAGATAGATAGATAGATAGATAGATAGATACAGTAGACAGACAGAGCCTGACAGAAATGACACGACTGAGACATGACTGTTTGCACAGTCGACAATGCAAGCAGCATGAATCTGGCAACAGAGTTGATGCACGCTTTTGTTTCTCACCCGCGTCATCTGAGCTGCGTGGACATTCTCTCCCCTCACACGCTTTCCGTAAACACAGTGTTGGACTTGCCAAAAACAGCTAAGTGCGCTGATGCTGCAAGGGTATGGTGAGTCACTATCAGAAGGTAAACACTGACCCGTGAATACTCTACTAGCTGGCTACTTTTCTGGAAAATTATTAGTCATTTACCCTTCAGGTACACCAGTGGCCTGCTTAGACTAATCTTAAAAGTGAGTCATCTAAATTTTATCTTTAAGACTGGTCCTAACTTTTTAAAGTCAATTTCATACAGTAGATTGGTCTAATTTACTAGTTGGTCAAACTTGTTCTTCAGACGGAGTTTTAACATAGAGGCTCAGTTTATGCAAATGGACCCTATAATAGAGACTTGGATGAACTACACGTCCATAGGCACCAACTACACGTCCAAAAAACACATATGGCACTTGCAATAACCTGAAGGCAGCACAATAAATCTGCTGTCTGAAATTCTTTAGTATGACATCTGTGGCCAACACCACAGGCGAAGGCGAATGCAATGGCAGACATTTCTGCAGTACACTACACTGCCCGGTAAAGATTAGCAAGCGTGCCGAATTAACGACGGCAACCACAAGACGGCAACCACAAGAACCCCAAAACCATAACACTCCTTTTCTATAAACATTTCACTTTACTTTTTTCAAAGACGAAGAGACTGGGGAAAATGCAGGCCAAATGTGGAACAAGCAGAGAACAAAAAAGACTGCTCTAAAAAAAGCATAATAACAATACAGTAGAGAATAAATCTGGGAATATTTGGCATACCTGGAAGAACAAATCGTACCCGACACCTGAATTTGTACCTGCGTGTGTTTCGAAAAACAAATATTCTGATAAAAGGAACAAACAACATGTCATGCTCGGCAAATGACTGCAAGTAAGGCATCACTCCAAAAATCACTGGCGTCAAAGTGCGTCCTCCCGCGTTTTTTTTTTTTTCGTTTCTTTTTTTCAACAGGCTATTTTTATGTGCTTTGTTGCATGTTGAGCAGATCAAACGCATTCCCTGCGCAGGAGTTCCTTTATGTCTGCCTGTGACAGGTGCTTTAAGAGATGCTTGGTATTGTTGGTGTGTAACTCAACTATCAATGATTTAATATTTCACTTCAAATGAAAAGTGAGAGATGTTGTGGAGAGAAGATCCTCAGCATAGCATCCTATTTTATAATTCATACTGTTGCCTGACAGGTTGAGAAGCTCTTCGTGTAGCTCGAGTCAATGAGTCCCTGAGATTCCATCGCATTTCTCCCTCTCATTATTCAGGAGATGTGCAAAGTTTGTTTTGGGGCGGAACGCAGCGCGTCAGGGTCACGGATCGTTACTGGGAAACATAAGGGAATGAGGAAGGGAGATAAACATGGAAGATGGGATGGGAGATTAAAGGAGAGCCAGAGTTTGGGGTGAGCACAACACTGAGATTGGAGTCATTTACATTATCCCTTCGAAGCTTTTACCATGCCAGGATTACACCAATGAGACACACACATTCTGTATATATCCACAGAACACAAATGCCTCCCTACATACACACTCACAAACATACACACTCACAGCTCTTTTTCCAAACAATGTGTTTCATGTAGCAATAATAACCATTTCCTAATTATAATGTTTACAGTCTCAATTTCTGATGCATTTAGAATCCATTTCATTTTCACCTGCTAAGAAAAGAAAATGTTTTTTAGCACTCATGGTCTGTAGGTTGCATTTAAAATCATTCTTCAAGCTTATTCCAATTAGGCCTATTCATAAATTAACGCTCAGTGTTGCAGACTTCTTTTTTTTTCTTTTTTTATAATAAACAAACTGGCAAACAGGGAAAAATATTCTAATTTATTTTAAAAAAGTCTAAAAACATTAGATGAGAATGTTCCTTGTGCCCTTTTGGATTTAGGCCGAAGTCAGAAATGATGTGTAATTTCTTTTAAGCAAGGCTTTTTGAGGTTTCCAGTGCAGAATAACTGGGGGAAAAAAGGCATAAAGAGCAGATGAGCCCATTTACAAAGCAATATTCATGGCCGTCACAGATGGTGTGAAATTGGGGATGACTCTAGAGGTTAACATGCAGGTCCAATGGGCCTCACAAAAATTACAGTAGAATTGATGTAGGATCCATTACAATTACAGTGCTATGCATAAGTTTAGACACCCATGCTAAAGTTGACTAAAAAGAGGAATAAAAAATCATCTTTTGGAAATTGAACTTAATGCCTTAATTAAAAAAATTGGGAAAAATCCAACCTTTAAGGACACCGATTTTCTTTGTGAATGAATAATGTATCGTAAATAAATAAATGTTCTTCCTTAAAATACAGGGTGCATAAGTCTGGACACCCCTATGTTAAATTCCCATAGAGGCAGGCAGATTTTTATTTTTAAAGGCCAGTTACTTCATGGATCCAGGATACTATGCATCCTGATAAAGTTTCCTTGGCCTTTGGAATTAAAATAGCCCCACATCATCACATAGCCTTCACCATACCTAGAGATTGGCATGGTTTTATTTCAGTTAGCCTAATAGCTGGTTTGATTTGCATTGAGAGATGATCTTATGGAGAGTACTCCATGCCAATCTCTAGGTATGGTGAAGGCTATGTGATGATGTGGGGCTATTTTAATTCCAAAGGCCAAGGGAACTTTATCAGGATGCATAGTATCCTGGATCCATGAAGTAACTGGCCTTTAAAAATAAAAATCTGCCTGCCTCTATGGGAATTTAACATAGGGGTGTCCAGACTTATGCACCCTGTATTTTAAGGAAGAACATTATTTACGATACATTATTCATTCACAATAAAATCTGTGTCCTTAAAGGTTGGATTTTTCCTATTTTTTTTAATTAAGGCATTAAGTTCAATTTCCAAAAGATGATTTTTTTATTCCTCTTTTTAGTCAACTTTAGCATGGGTGTCTAAACTTATGCATAGCACTGTAATACAATGCATTTCACATCAAAACACAAAATTATTCTTTTAGAAGAAATGTATTTTTCAAACAAATCGGTAACTGACAAGTAAAGTTACCCACTTATCCAGATGCTTATAAAAGATAGTTATAAAAGACAACAAATGTGCCACTTCTCCAGATGCTTTAAAGCTTTTTGCTCAGCAGATCATTTACAAATTTATCAAACTAAGGTCAGAATGCAGCATTCTGAACCTGTCAAAATGAACAAATAAATCTTTACTGAAATCTTTTGATTTATTATGGCCCTTTGAGAACTTTCATTTATATTATTCAGCTAAAATAGAGCAGAGCTAAATCAGATCAATTGTGAAAGTGAAAATACAGGGACTAAATCAAAGAACGCAAGACCACAAAAAAAAAAAAAAATGTAATAAAGTATAAAACTACATTTAGAATTCAAATAAAGTAAAATTTACAATAAATGAATATTAAAAAGATTTGTATTTGTCATCATCAAAATGTAAACTCTACTATAACTCAGCTTTACATACAGTATATTAATAAATAAAATAATTATTTATTCCAGGTGGATGAGGCAGATAGGCCTGTAAAACAGCACCTGCTCTCCCCACAGCCCGGTGTTGCCAACTCTAGCTAGAGAGAAGTGTCAAAATGGAGTCTCCATCAACAAATACATACAGTACCATTATTCTCTAAGTACTTCAGCCTCTTATAAGCATTCCAATGTACCAGCTGCAGAAAAGCCCAAATGTCACTTCCATCTATGCTTATCTATCCATTCAGAGGTGAACTGATAACTTGCGTAATTCGATACAGAGGATATGCAATAACTGAACTGTAATCCCCTTTACTCTGCCACAGCAGTATGCAATAATGTCATGTCATATTTTGTTATACAACAAGATGTGAGTTTCAGCCTATGAACGAATGGGTAGGTGGTGGGAAAGGCAATAAGAGACCAAAGAAAAAGAGGTATTTTTCTTACACAAAGCTATATTGTGGCTTCATAAGACTTTGTATAAAGCACTAAAAGTCATATGGATTATTTGAAGCTTGAAAGCAACCAGGACCATCTTAAATATTATATACTGGTTTGGAAAAGGGGCATTGCTTTTTTACTGGGGCTCTTCAATAAATCAAGTTGTGTTTTATTATCAGCTGTCAGAACTGGCGATGACAAATTGTCATCGCCAGAAGTGAATCACTATTGGCCTAACTGGTCTGAAAAAAAGCCTGAAATTGTTTGCGATTCAGTTTGATTCATTTGGACAGTTCACTGAGGCATTGAATCATTTGCTGCCATTTCTCACACTGAAATAGTAATGGGATACTTAAAAACTGGATGAGGTTTATATTTACAATTCAGTGCAGTAAACGAAAAAACTTTCAACGATGAAGCAGCTCTTTATTGTGTGTAGCTTGTGAACCACTCTTTACTCCAGGCAATGACAAGTTACCCATATATCCATAACAGCATAAAAAAAAGAAACCCTTCTGGTTTGGCCACCAAACCAGCCTTGACCAACATAGAAAACAGAAGTCTTTTCAGTAGGGAAGTGTGCCATTACCAATACTTTTTAATACTTTTTCAGTAAACGGGTACAAGCAGGTTGTGGCATCACGTGTTTGTCCATAAAACGCTCTATCATATCAGTTTGGTGTTGAAAGACTACGTTGCGGTGAAAAAACACACGCATACATGACTCCGGCCATCCCCAGCACTTTTAAAAAATGATGCCATTAATTATTTACACTTCCTGCCACATGCGTTCTACATGTTTCTCTTTCTGTGCATTAATATTTCATCCAACTCCACGACAAACTCTTGGCTTCCTAGCGGACATTTTGTCCACATAAATCACACAGTGACATTATAGAAGCCTAAGATGGCCTTCACTGCCACTTACCACAAGTACACATAGGGGCGCATTAATCTCGCCCTCTCTCCAGACAGAGGAGAGAGCCCGGCTCTCACGGCGCACTAAAATGTCACTAACAAACAAGGCCGCTCCGGAGAGGACTGTCTGTAAGTGCACAGTTACACAAAGACCATAAGGACAACTTGGAAGTCCGGTGAAAATGTCACGTCATTTCTCGAAGATAAAAGTCAGCTAATCTGCAAGATAACAGCGACTGAGTATGGTACTTCATTTTAGAACTGCCTGGGAAACATCAGGTGGAGTCAGAAGTTCTCCCTCAAGGTTCGTCTCTCACTCTCCGAGCCTCTAAGGTTGTGATTGGTGGTCGGGCATCACGTGGCTATCCTGTTGCTGGTATCTGGGGAGAGCAGTGTGGTAGCAGCAGCTGGAACTACGCTCCTCTTGGCCAGGGCAAAAGTCTCGCTGACCTCCCATAAGGCGGCGCTAAATGGATTTCTGTCTTTAATCCCAGTGTATGATTATATGGTACACCTTTTCCCACAGGAGCCGCAGGGGTTTCGGTGTGCGCCGTACTTGAATGCATGCTATGTGTTAGCACGTCACAAATATTAATCACCACGCCGAAGCTTTTTTCTTCCTCGAGCCCTCTATTTTAGCAGCTAGAATGTGATTTACTGGCTATGTTTTTCCCCAGGCTTTAGCCTGACATGTTCTCAGTGTCTCTCTCTGATGCCGCTGCACTTTCATACCTGACAAAATCCGCCCAACCACGCCGGCTTCTGACTGTGCCGCGGAAGGTGTGCGTGGAATCACAATGATGTGTCAGTGAAGAAGCATCCCCGCCCCCCAAAGGCAGATAGCCAGCTGCATTTAGAGTGCCAGCCGCCCACTCCCTCCTTACACAGGAAGTAATGAGGCTTGGCCCCTGAGCCAAATCAGCCCCAAACATAGATAGGACACAGAGACAAACATAACACATACAGGAAACTCAGGCATGAAGACATGAGGGAGAGGGAAAAGGAAATCAGGAAGAAAAGGAGGGGGAGAGTATAAAGGATAATATTAGAGTTGGAAATGTAAAGGCGGAGGACTATGTGCATCAGGGTGAATGAAATGGAGTCGGAAGGCAGGGAAGAAGATGAGCGGCTCAGGTTTCAGTGCTGCAGCTAATGGACGGCTGCATGCCATCCTTCAGAACAATGGGATAATGATACAGATATGAATGAGAGATGCACTCTCATTGAGACGATTTTTAAAATGATGTTAGTGTATCGCTTATTCAATTGGGCTCCTATGGAATATACAACATACTCTCTGTCTCCCGGTGCATTACCATACAAGTCCCACCAAAACATGAGATCATTTTGCAGTCGTAAAGATGAATGAGCTCGCTCATGGCCGCTACCAGTGCATTTCATCATGTTCCTTCTCAGACGATCATCAGAGAGAAAGTCCAAGCAAGGGCGGAACAGGCTTGTATTATATTATACATTGATGCATTACCCAACACAATATTGCACATTCAAAATCCAACTTACAGTCCACTACTCTTTTTCTAGTTGCCAATTCTGTTCATAAAACAGCTTGGCCCAACAATAACACCTCCCTTACTTGATCCAGATGTATTCCAAGAACCAAATCTGTTCTCCAACCATCTCATATTTCACAATATAAAGAAATTGCACATGCTTTCAGAACGATGTACACAATTCAATATGTCATATAGACCCAGGCTTTCTGTCCACTGTTGTTTTTAATGATTTAGCTCAGTTAATCAAAGGCTTTTCACCTCACCACATTAGTGCCTTGGAATATTTAGTCTTCATAACATATACCAAAACCATTTTTTTTCTTGGATTGATGCAATTCCACGCAAGTCATCCTTTAGGGCGGAAAATATGGAAATTCATATAAATAAGCAAAAATTGCATCCCTGAGTAATGGAAGCTGATAATACACAATATTTCACAATATTCAAGTTTTTACTGTATTTCTGATCAAATAAATGCAGCCTTGGTGAGCATAAGAGAATTGTTCCTATCCCCAAACTAATCATTTAGTTGTTGTAGTTGAAATTTTAATATTTGCATTTTTGGGTCAGGACCCACCGTTTGAGAAACACTGCTTTATGGGTATACCCATAAAACCATAAAACTTTCTCACAGGTCCTGTGAATTTTAGCAATGACCCTGGCACAGACAATGCACACGTATTAATAAAAGAAAAAGACAGCCATGTGATCTGCAAGAACCATGGCCTAAAGCATGATTTCTTGTCCTTCTCTGGCCCCAGACTAGAGTCAGGGCCCTCTTTTGCCCCTCACCCCTTCCTTATCTGTATTCGCACTGGGGCAGTGAGAAAATTCACTGCACTGTGAAAAAGAGAATGTGTGGTATTAAATTATACACAAGCTTCTCTTTATACAAGCAGTTTGCCATGTTCTCACTGTTGACTAGGGTGTTGGATTTAGTTCCAGTATACATAACTACTTAACTACTTACTTAACTATATAGTTATGTACTATATATACATATATACAGTAGCCTATACACGGCTTAAAATGAACACTCACCAAGCGCCAAATGCAATTAAAAATCGGTGTTGTGGAGTGTATGAAACGGTGTCAGTCGCCAGTTGGCCAGTAACAATTTTTTTTAATTCTAACAATGCAATGTTGTGACAACAAGAACGTGAACAAACGTGAATGACTCTTGACGGAATGACGGTTGACAGGTCATCATCTCAGCGTTTCCAATGCAAATACTAAAGTGCTGTAACACGCGAATGGGAATTTGTTACTCACGCGCTGTGTGGGAAATTTAACATCCGAAGCCCACGGTCTCTCAGCCAGTGCTCGAAGTTGAGCTCTCTTTCATACCTTCCCGCGCTTCATTAGACAAATTCACTCAAAATGATGTAAAAAACAAACAAAAAAACCCGCCTGTATCGGCGAGTATCCTAGTAAACATAGTCGGTTATGTCTTAAGTGAAGGCAAACACAAAATGCATGATCGGTGCATTCGGTCTTAAAGTAACAGCTTTCTAATAATCCTGCTACTGTCTGCGTTTTTAATGTTAACCAAACAACAAAGAAATGTTTTGTCTTTAAAAAATGCTGGCTATTAAATGTATATTTGTCAAGCTAGTAGTTTTAGCTGGTATCAAATTGGAATAGAGGAATGTGAGTTTTCACTGGTATCTAAAATTTTGGTGTCATAACTGCCTGTTTTTTGTTGTTGTTGTTGTTTGTTTGTTTTTTGTCATGGCTGGTAAAAAATATGGCACACATTTGCAGGTGTGGCAAAAATTAAAATTAGGCCCTGTATGTATACACTGCATATGAAAATGTCACCCAGGGGCATAAAGATGCAGATGAGATCTTGATTTGTTTTCCTTATAAAAATACATAAACAAGGGTCACTTGCTTGGATTTGAATATGCTATAAAACTCAACACGATCTCCAAGATATGATTATCAAGGAAGAAGCGGGAGCAGTAATGTGAAATGTCATTTAAGTTACCTCTGTAATTGTAAGGGGCTGTTTAAGGTCCCAAGACTGGATGATATTCAAACTCCACACTGGCTAATTGGTGCTGACATACAAAATTGATGGCCTGCTTTTAACACCTTGCTTTATAAATAAACAACATCACAGATTTGATTACAGAAGTACATCAAATTAGCATGCAGACTAATGCTAATTCCCCATTCTCTAATAAAACCGAATCTTTTTCAGTCGTTTAACACAAGCCTGTATTTTATATGGATAGCACATTCTTTCAGTATTCATGAATGAATTGAGCAGTGTTTGAGAGTAACTAAGTCAAACTCACTTTCGGCTTCTTTTAAATTAGTGTAGCTTTTCCAGTAACAAGCTACTTTTACCAATGAGTATCGTGTAGTGTGACTAAACACAAAACAATCAAACATGCTCCCGCCTGATATGCATCTCTCATATGTAGCATTGCACAGTCAGCTTCATTTTAGTAAACTAGTTTGTTGAGGGTTCATGTAAATAAACAGACCGAAGGAAAAAAATACTCAACAGTTTGAATCCCTACACTGCATTTTAGATTTCCATTTATTTAATTAAATTCTGCCGTTCATTACTTTGTTTCTGCTTCAATTCTATAAATTAGGTATGCTGTATATAGCAATTTGTATATAATAATTTTATTCAGCAATGAAGCATTAAATTGATCAAAAGAATTGTTTCTTGAGCACAAAATGAGCATATTATAATGATTTCTAAAAGGATCATGTGACATTGTAGACTGGTTTGCCATCATGGGAATACATTTAAAATATATTTAAAATTGCAATAATATTTTCCAATATTATAGTTTTACTGTACTGTTAGTATAAGTATAGTAGGCCTAATTGACATTGCTCATTCATTAAAAAAAAAAAAAAAACTTTTTTTTGTTCTGGCCAAATACGGCTGATTCAATTATAAAATAAGTACCATGATAAGTAGCCTCAATGTAGCAAACTGCTAGAGATTGAATGAATAAGGAGAAGCTTGTAGCATAACAGCTATAATTTCAAAAAAGCAACCCTAACACTGTACACGGTACACAGTATTATCATACAGATGTAAAAGCACATACATGGAGTCACACAGACACAGATTACAATGTAAATACTATTTCCCATGTGCAGCGGTCTCATATCTCTCTTCTTCAGTTCTCTCTAGTGTGTGTGTGCGTGCACACTCCCTGCGTGAGTGTCTTAGTGTGTATCCAGTGCCTCAAGTCTACCTACCAAACCTACTGCAGTACTCATATCTTTTCTTATCTAAATGGAATCTCCACCCTAAGACCTGATCTCCACTGACAGGACGAGAGCAGCCAGAACCCTCTCCAGCACTCTTCCTCTTTGCCTTCTATCTGTCTCTCCTCCTCTCACCTTGAGCATCTGCTTTAGATCAGGCAAATTTCTCTCTAACAATAGACCAGCTTCAAATGGGCGAACATGCCTATGCTGTTGGTAAAAAAAAAAAAAAAATTGGAAGCTCCAACACAGTCATTATTCTTGATATGAAACAAACAGAGCAAGTGGGCAGACCTTAGTCCACCTGATATAGAGAGGATAAAGACAGATGAAAAACAGGGCTCTCTCATTAACATGCAGAACTAATGAAATCACCAACAAGCACAAACACTATTAGACTGCTTGACTGCCTCTTTTGTAATGCCGAGAAGAGAGCTGGAATATGTATATTGATGCACATGAAGGGGAAAGGGATATTAGAGGAAAGCAAAATAATGAGACCTGAAAAAAGGTGTTTCATAAAATCATGTTATCACAGACAGTGGGGCAAGCTCACGCACATAAACATATTAACACATCCACATCCATGCATGCACACAATCTAAATATTTAGAAGATTGCACTTACGCGTCCTAAAGCGATGGTGTGGGCGAGTAGGCTTGGTAGAAGGGCCCTTGGAGGAGCGTCCATGGTTCCAGCGTTGACCGGGCTTGGAGGGGGAAGCAAGGGTGGAGGTGGAGGTGGGTTGGGCCGCTTGGGTGGAGGTTGTGCTCGCCGTCATCGTAGTTGTAGTCGTGCTCGTGGTGGTTGTACTCGGTGGCCCAGCCCGTGAAGAAGGTGATGCGTTTCTGCTCCCACCCTCCCCATTGGGTTTTCGGACCGTGGTGCTGCGCGGGGTGACCTCCTTTGCTCCCGGTTGGACAGGATTGGTGGCCCGGGTGGCAGTGGTGGTGTTGGTCACTCGCGTTCCTACTCGGTTATGCAGGTGTGGAGCTCTGTTCCCCGACCCTCCCCCTAACGCCCCGCCTCCACTGCTGCTACTGCTACTGGCCGTGTGGTTTGAGGACTGCCCAAATCGAGTCCTTTGAACTGTACCTGTACCCTCAGCAGCTCGGGTCGCTGAACCCGGAGCCACTGAGGGTGTAGAGGAAGTGGTAGACGTGGAGCCATCAGAGCCCTTCGGCAGGGCACTGGGTTTAGATAGGAAAATGGGGTCCTGTCCGATACGATTTGCGTCCACCAGGTCAGTCGGGACATAATCCTGCACTGAGCCCACCACAATCCATTTTAGAAGCATCAGGCTAAGGCCCAGGCCCACAAAGCCCATCAGCAGGGGCACAACACAAAGCCAGGTCTGCTGGCGGGGCCACACGGCACAGGGGCCACAGCGGAGGGGCCCTGGGGCCCGGGGAGAGGCTTGTTCACCCCCGGGCTCTTCCAGGGTCATGGTCTCCATGGTGGCCCCTAGTGCTGTTCTCTCACTCATGCTTCTGGGGTTCAGGGCCCAGCCAGGAAGTAGTGCAAGCAGCGGAGGGGGCTAGGGAGGGAGCCAAAACTGGGCATCTCATTAATATTCATTTAACACTCTTCCACAGCTACAGATACATGCAATACTGACTACTCACATGAATAGAACAGCAAACATCAGCCTATATACATATACATGAACAGATAAATATATAAATTCTATACAACACAGTAAACAAACCTTAAAACCCAAAGACACCAATAGTCACGTACACACGCACACATACACACACTCAATAAGGAACAGGACTGGGTTTGGGAGAAGAGTGGGTTTTGGGAACAAGCCTCTGTTTAGTTCAGCTTCCCGTAGAACCGAAGGTAATTCCCAAGACGCTCCATATATAGCGATGAAAAAAAATAGAACAAAATTAAGTTTTGCGGATCCGTCTGTGTTCTGCCCGTAGTCAAATTTTCCTTGTAAATCCGTGAGTGTTTGAGCGAGGGCAGCTCCCTGCTGCAGATCTTTTCTCACAGCTGCATTAACGCATCGGTCGTCGCGGCTGGCGCAGCCCTGCCTCTGTATGTGTGTGTGAGTGTCTGTGTGTGTGGAGAAGCTCAGGTAGCGGCAGAAGCACAGCTCCACTCAAGGGACAGCTCTGCGTCTCTCTCTCCCCCGACACTGCACTTCGTCTCTGGCTACGCAGCTTGGATCTTCTCTCTAGTCTCTACAGCGGTGCATCAGTGGACACAGGCAGCCGGTAATCCACCCCACAGGAGAGAACAGCGCAGCGCAGGAGAAGGATGTACTGTGATCAGGCAGAGACAGCTGCTAGGGTTAAATCCATCAGATCCTTTTCCCAATCCCTGCCCTTAGTTCTCCTGTTCTGTCAGTGCACATCCGAGCCTCTGCCCTGCATCCGTCATTGCACCAGAATTCTAAGGCAGTCCTGTCTCTGAGCTTGCTACATTCCCACACTGAAAGACTCAGACCTTGGCAGAAACACAGGCACACAGAGTGTGAGAGAAGCAAGCAGAGGGAGGGAGAGAGCGGAAACGAGAGAGGAGAGAGAGAGAGAGAGAGAGAGAGAGAGAGAGAGAGAGAGAGAGAGAGCAAGCGATAGAATGTGTGGCGGAGAGAAAGCAGAAAAGGTGGGAGAGTGAGTGGGTGAGCATGAGACTGTGAGAGAGTGAGATAGAGAAGGGAGGGGGGAAAGGAGAGATCGCTGCTCTGAAAACTGATGCGGCTGCTTTTCTTAGAGGCTGCAGTGTGTGTGTCTGCATGTGTGTTTTCTGGTGTGTGTGTCTCAGAGGGGTGTGGGTGTGGGGGGGGGGGGGGGTGTGAATGATGCTAGTTATAAATTTCTTGAGCAGCCACGCTTTTCCCTTCCTGGCCCTTCCTTCTTTGTTGACTGTCCTGATTGACCAATATGAACTGCTCAATGACTATACTTGAGCTTGTTTGTGACCAGACATGGAAGAGCAAGGAGGTTTTGAAGAAAAAGAATGAAGAATGGAAAGAAGAACAGGAAAGAAGGGATTAAGGAAGTAAGTGATGAAAGAATGAATTAAGGAAGGAAGGAAGTGAGGAAGTGAGGAGGGAAGGTGGAATTTAGCAAGGAAGGAAAAGAGGGGAGAAAGTGAGGAAGGGGAAAGAAAATAAAAAAAGGAAGGAGAACAGATCAAGCGAAGAAAAGAGCAAAGGGAAGAAAGAAAGAATTGCTATGGTATTAAATCCTGCAGTAGTTGAAGAGAAAGAGCAGCACATGTAAAGTAGTTCAAATCCCCCACAGACGCCCGTCTCACAGACACACCCCTGAGTGCCTGAGGGACTGCATAAGGAGAGGCTTCTGGAAGACAGATAGGAACATATTGAGTAGTCTGTCAGAGTATGAAGACTTGATTTGAAAGTCTCGAACCAGGACACTCAGGGGGTAAAGACTGATGTTTTTGTGGGAGGAGGCTACCCAGCCTGAAACAATGATAGGAATAACATTATTCAACATCCAGTCACTTTCAATCTATTTCCACTCTGCAGCAAAGTTTACCAAATAGGACAACATACCAAAAGGACAAGCTCCGCTCCTGGTCCCTCCCTCTAGTTTTATTTAGTTTCCTCGATATCTCTACAAAATCAAATGCAAATAAGATTTATTTTTATTTTTTTACTTTCTGTAGGTTTTTATATTTACATGTAAATTTTAAGTTAAAGGGGCACTTATACAGTGCCTAAAACACTGAATACAGTGTTTTAGGCTAAACGCAGAGGTAAGAAACAACCATTCTGTCAGTTCCGCCCAACCCTGTGCTGTTGCGTACAGGTTAGCTGTTTCTATAGTGTTCCATTTTTACCATAATGCCTGATTATTGATATTGATAAAAAAAATTATTTTGACAAATAATTGTTTTGTTTATAACCCTCTGTCGATCTGACTGTCCGTGGGCGAGGATACAGATATTTTAATATTTTTATTTTAAACAAGACAAGGATACACAATGATTTTTAGCAATGTAATATAACTGTACAAATAGCATTTACATCAGTCAGCCTATCTCATACCTTTAAACACAGCAGTAAGCTATCATGTGGATGGAAATATGCATATGGAAATTATATGCAGATGAGGATATGCATAGAAAAACAAGGTGATGTAAGCTCATATATGATTATTTTGGGGAAAAGACGGTGGGGATGCATGTACACACAATCTTCATGTGCGTACGCACACTTTAAGGATGTAATCTACTCAATTTTAAACATGAGGCCCCAAGGTATTTCTGTTTTTCTTTAAGCACCACCTACTGTCAGAGAATAAAACTACATTTTCATTCAGTCTGTCTGCCATTTTTAACAGGCCTTAAATGGTTGTAGAAGTGCAACATTCATCACCAAGTCTGTCATTTTCACTGGAAGCATTTCATAAATTAATTGTCAGCATAAAACTATCACTTCAAAAAATGTTATTCCACATCTAACATCAGTGATGGAAATTTAACTTTAACAGCGGAAGTAAAACGCCTTACTTACATTTTCAAGTGTTGTGCAAAGAAATGGATGAGCTTCTTTCAGCTTGTAGTTGAAACGATTTCATTTTGTTTTTCATGTTGTCAAAGCTAGGGAAACTGTAGAGACAGGAAAAAATTGTGAGGTTATTGTCACGGCAACCAGATATATTATTTGCTTAAACAAATGTGTGTGCATTCTACAATGAAGTATCTGCAAATTAACCTGCAATACTGAAGAAACAACCTTCCCTTCTCTACAGTGTCACCCTATTGAGAACCACAAACAACAGAGACAGTTAGCTACAGTAGATTGACAATGAAGCTACTTGGTATTAAAGGAGAACTCCAGTCAGTTTTAACATTGAGCTCATTTTTTTGTAAATTTGGAGTGCTGTCAGTACAGAGAACAACGACAAAAATCGGTGTTGCCTACACCGTGTTATCCTCTTTTTAAAATTTGCACCCTGTTGACTTCAATGGGGCAAGTTTTAAACCTGCTTTTAGCCTCTTAACATCCTTGATGTGTCATTACAAGTGCACAGCCATGTTAGATGATTCCTTCAGAGTGAACACGGGTGAATCTGACTGCATTAGATGTGAAAGATATGAATAAAAGTGATGTTAATTCAGCCAGCGCACATACCTGTATTTACATCCTGTTTTCGGTCGAAGTCCACAGTAGTCGATTGTCCAGTTCACGCGCGTGATCATAGGTAACTAAACCTATGCGCGTGAACTCGACAATCGACTACTGTGGACTTCGACCGAAAGCAGGATGTAAATACAGGTATGTGCGCTGGCTGAATTAACATCACTTTTATTCATATCTTTCACATCTACTGCAGTCAGATTCACCGATTTTTGTCGTTGTTCTCTGTACTGACAGTACTCCAAATTTACAAAAAAATGAGCTCAATATTAAAATTGACCGGAGTTCTCCTTTAAGTTAGAGAAGCTAAGAACAGAAACCATGACTGATTTACTGTAGACACACCTCATGAAATCTAGATAAATCCAGACATCTTGCCACGCTAAGATATTTCATGATCACAAAATACTGAACACACACAAACACACAATACAGAAGAAGGTTAAAGCCCTCATTCAAGCATAACCCTCTGCAAACAATCAATAACAACCTTTATAAAACCCCTTTCCTCTGGGGGGGCACTAGACTGTGAACGCACACCCACCGCAAGTGTGGCCAGGGGTAGATTTGGACAGTTTAACGCTCTGACAGCACTTGATTGACGAAGGGGGTGTCTCTGCAGAAGCAGGGACAATTAAATGTGCAGTGACCTCACATAGGACCTCCTTCTAATAAGACAGGAGAGGATGAGGGAGAACATAGTGTGAAACTAAGAAAACAGGGCACATGGATGTCTTTGTTTGTCAACTGGAGAACCAAGGGGAAACAAACGAGTGATTGACAGGGGGAGAATGAGAAAAGCTAGTACATCAGATGTGAACAAGAGATACCACCAGTGGTGCAATTCCTTGTGTGGAGGATGCAAATATTTACACCTTATATAAGACATGCCATCATCTTCAACACTGGATGTCATGTCAATAACACATTCAAGAGCACAGCAATTCTTCACTCAGCATCACTTTAGAGATGGAACATATTGTTCACAGCACAATACTGAATGAATTTGAGCCTCAGTAAAAGGGACATGGACTGTGTAACATCTTGAGCACAATATTCCCAATGAATTGGATCTCTTTTCTTCTGCAGAGCAAATGAAACCCATACCAGTGGAATAGACACTGTAAATGACAGGACTGTCAGTATACATCTAAACATTTATTTGTGAGTTACCGCATGGATTTAAATAGCAAATTACTCTTATAAGAGAATTATTAAACCCGTCGGCAAAATAAAATGAAAGAGAGAGTCATTAAAGGAAGGCAATCCTTTGTTGGGTTAATGTCTTATTAGTCTGTGTAATTGAGTAATCACTTTCTTACTGGTCATTTCTTAATCTTTTGGTGCAGTTGACCTTGAATTGAACTGGATCCATCGTTTATTACGAGCCTTGCCAGAATAGTATAATTGCATTTAGGAGATTGGAAGACATTCCGTCTGTTCAAAGGGAAGAGTCTTTGTTGCCATTACACTTGAGACTGGACTGAGATCCACCCACATTCACACATACCCGCACATTCCATACACACGAGAAAACAGAATGCATTTTCTGTAACACACTGGTGAGAAAAGCTTTGTAGAAGCTTTACAATTTGTAAATACAACATAATGCACAAGGTTTAAAATACCCAGGCTTGGAAATGATAAAATTATCCTACTAATAAAAACAATTATTTGTATAGCACCTTTCATACATAATATACATCTCAAAATGCTTCAAAATATAAAAACATAAAAATTGGAATAACAAAACATAACATCAGTGTAACAAAATAAAAATAAAAGCAAAAGTTAAAAAAGGAATTATATAGATACAGAAAAAAAAAATCATTCTTAACTACAAAGATGTAATACTTAATTTAAAAGAGACTTAACATATACTAATGAAAAGCTAACTTAAAAATGTGAGTGCTAAAAATATTTGTAAAACCTGATTTTTGCACATTCCAAAGCAGCTTTACATGATCTCACAACAGTAGGTTTACATTACAGTGTGCCAAAAAAAAAAATCTGCATTAGAAGACCTCAAACTAGGGGTGTGCAATATCACAATTTTTAAATCATGCTACACCGCACATTTTATCAGTTGCAGTTCTGGCAGCCGTCCCAACATCACGTACAATTATATCATGTACATTCACATCACCTTGCTAGTTAAGCTTTTTATTCACTCACTGTTCTGACATAAGCTTTTCGGAACGTTCACCCGAAGTGCATGCACTCTAAAAGCCTGTCTCACAGTGTGAGTAGAGTACTGAACTAAATTCTCTTTTGTGTCTTACTGCACTTAAACTGTCAAATACACACAATATTTACATAAACACAGTAGTTTATGTCTTAAGTGAATGTAAACAGTTCGGATGCATGTCAGTATATTAGAAACGTGCATTCGGTCCTAGGGGACCTATTATGCTTCTTTTTACAAGATGTAATATAAGTCTCAGGTGTCCCCAGAATGTGTCTGTGAAGTTTCAGCTCAAAATACCCCACAGATCAATTACTATACCGTGTTGTAAATGCCCATTTTTGAGTGGAAGGAAAAACATGCTGTTTTCGTGCATTTATCTTTAAATGCAAATGAGCTGCTGCTCCCCACCCCGCTTTCCAGAAGAGGGCGGAGCCTGGTGGATTTTTACCATTAGCCTATAGGCTGGTTGCGTACACACATTGCTGACACATATTTATGTTCAAACACCATGTTAAAGTGAATTTTGCATAATAGGGCCCCTTTAAAGTGACAGCAGCCTAATAAACCTGCTGCTGTCTGTGTCAATGTTAATCAAACAACAAAATGAATACCTGAATAACTTGATTAGCTTTAAGAATCAGTGTATATTTAATTCAAACAGTGAAATGTTTGTAGTGTTTTATTTGTACATGTTTATTTAATTACTTGAATGCTACTGTTACAGTAAATACTGTAGCAGAAAATATTAATGCACTGTTTATTTCATTTGTATCTTATATTATATTTGACCTGTTATTTATGATTTGCATCTTTGTTCTTATTTTTTTTTTTAAATAAGAGACAATAAGATTCTGGTCGTATCACCCAGCCCTACTTTGGCCTAAATGGTCTGTTATTTTTTTTTCTTTTGTTACCTTATAAGGCAAAAAATTTTAATTAGGGAAATTAGTTTGGCTGTGCTGCTCAGTGAATTGTAAAATAGTCTTAAAAACAAAAATGAAAAAGAACCGTGATAAGATCGTGAATCGTGTTCCAGCCTGAGAAAAATATGATATTTTTGCCATATCGCCCATCGACTCAAACTGCAAACTATGAACAAATCCTAATAAACAATCAGAAATGTATGAAGGTGTCGAGTCATTCAGTGCCAACAAGGCACCAATCAGCTGAGCTAAAACAGGTGTAATGAGGCCTCTACTTCTTGATCTTGTCAGCACTCTAACTACAGCATTTTGGACCTACTGTAGTTTAATTCAAAAATTGTTTTAAAATGTAGTTTGTTATAAATAACATTTATATGGGGAGTTGCAATAATGACTGACAGGTGCTATGTGCAATTTTAAATACAGGTACATACATTTTGTGTGAGATTGCAATATTTAATGATTTCCTTGAAATCATTGCAATATAAAATGATGAGTCTATCTCTCCACAAGTTCACGCTGTCCCTTTTACTTGGAAACCTCTTAATCAAAGAGCCCTCTTAGTTAATGATGTCACAATGAGCCCGCTCGGGTGGGGAGTCCCTCTCTAATGCATCTTCAGAGAGTGCAGTTACCATGGCGGCTGTGAGTGACAGATTGTCACGGCAGCTGTAATAGATGCCTGTCACAAAGGATTACCACTCTCCTGAATTAAGAAAGAGAGATAGGAAAAGTAGCCCTTTTGAACAAGGGCTTTCCTCCTTCAGCATCAGAGCAAGGGGGAGGGAGAGAGAGAGCAAGAGAAAGCACTCCGTGCAGGTTAGAAACAAGACCTTAGACTTGAAAAGCCTGGCTATTCCCGCTGAGTGTCTCACAAGCCAGAATAAACACACACCAAAATGTGTACACAATCAGATGTACAGAACAGAAACAGACATGGGTTCTCTCAAGTTGTGGTCTATGGAGAGTCTAAGAGGCCCAGCTGGTGTTGGCGAGAGCAGCGTGAAGCAAAGATGTCCAGGGAAGACATTATGGATGAGGGGACACAATCTGCTGTAGGGTTATAACAAGCACAGATCGTTTACAACCAGCAGGGGTCAGGCATTTTCATCTGAGATATAATCATCATTAATCACACAGACTGATCCTTAAAAAAAGAAAGAAAAAAAATTATAAATAGAGTAGAATGTTAGAAAGACAGAAAGAATGACAGAACACAACAACAGAACGATAAACAGAGAGACAGAGAAAGAATAGAATAATAACATACATAGAAAGAATGATAGACAAAAAGAATGAGAGAACAATGGATAGACTGAAAGAATTACAAATAGAAAGAACACCTCAACAATGGATAGATAGAAATAAGGAAAGACAGAATGACAAAAATACAGAACGATAGATGGAAAGACGGAAAGAACAATATATGGAAAGACAGAAAGAACGATAGATGGAAAGATAGAATGACAAAAATACAGAACGATAGAAGGCAAAGACAGAACGATGGATGGAAAGATAAAAAAGAACGATAGTCAGAAAGAGCAATATATGGAAAGACAGAATGACAAATACAGAGCTATAGAATGATAGACTGGAACAAGGATAGATGGAAAGAACTATAGATGGAAAGAATGATAGATGGAAAGACGGAAAGAACGAAAGATGGATAGACGGAAAAAACGACAGATGGAAAGACAGAAAGAACAATAGATGGATAGACAGAAAAAACGATCGATGGAATGACAGAAAGAACAATTGATGAAAAGACAGAATGACAAAAATACAGAACGATAGAAGTAAAGAGAGAATGACAAAAATACAGAAAGATAGAAAAGACGGAAAGAACGATAGATGGAAAGACTGAAAGAAAGATAGATGAAAGAACGGTAGATGGAGAGATGGAAAGACCGATAGATGGAAAGACAGAATGACAAAAATACAGAGCAATAGAAGGACAGACGGATATAGATTAGATAGATAGATAGATAGATAGATAGATAGATAGATAGATAGATAGATAGATAGATAGATAGATAGATAGATAGATAGATAGATAGATAGATAGATAGATAGATAGATAATGTTCCTTTGACCTGCACACACAAGGCTCTGGTCCCAATTTACTCATCGGTGTGCAGCTGACCCGTATTTTTGGCCAATAGTTCTGAGGATGGATCCTCCCTAGAGAACTTGTTCATTGGGTCATAAATCCCTCTTACACTGAAAGGCAGCTCTATCACTTTCCAAGTTGGGGAAAGTCTATTTGTCTCTTCCATCCCTCCCTCTGTCCCCTCCCTTTCCCCCTCTTTCCATCCCTCGTCTTCTCTCAACACTGATTTTCATTTAGATGCTGTTGACTCAGTTGGTCATACCCTCTTGTTGAATTCTCTTTGATTTAGCTCTGACACTCTCTCTGACACATCCGATGCTCCTCTAAATCTTACACTGTATGACACTGAGCCCTTTTACAGTATCACTTTTATTATCCTACTGTGCCAAACAACTCATCTATTGAAAATTCATTAGATCTTGCTTGGGAGAGAAATTGCACCATGCGAAAGAAAGCAATTGGATTTGTAAGGCTGCGTCCTCTAAAGCTTTGATGGGCTGCTGCATGTACTCCTTTTGGTTTCTGGGTTTACTCCCTAAAGATGACCTTACTGCCTTCTTTTTACTGATTTCAATCAAAAAGAAAGGATGAAAATAGTGCTATGTTACACAGTTTAACAGAGAGGTCCCAGCAATGCCAATTAAATGCATAATTAATTGTGACTCAGATGCAAAATGTTTGAAATGCAAATGTCCTGCACTGTCCTGGCACTTGCATGCATGACAATATGTAGGCCTTGAAAAGGATTGTGTGTGTAAGTGCAAACAGTAGACAACTTAATGGAATCTAATTATACTTAGTGATGTTTTTGTTGATGTTTGTATAACATTCATAAAGAAATTAAATGACACTATACAAAAAGAATAGATGTGTGCTGTTATGTTTAGATAAATTAACCTTATATCTGGAAGGGGAAAGGCTATAACTCGATCTTTCAAAAAGCTGCAACAAGAAAGAATTTTATTCATGAGACGCTCGGAGACTCATTTCATAAACAGGAAGACAGTTTCGCAATCTAATGACCATTGTTCCCTTTTGTAAATGTTTCTGTGTGCATTGCATTGGTTCCGTTATTTCTCTGCGGAGCTGGTAAATTGTTCTTTTGTGATCATCAACTAAAGCCGCTGTAATACTCTGAGCAATGTGATTTAATATCAGTGCCATTCCGTGTGCATTAAAGAAGCCATTTATTCAATGTTCAAAAAGATGTAATTATCTTTTTATCATAGATGGAATGTGTTTTAGTGCAGATGTAAAGGATGTAGGCCAGTAAGAGTTGTGTGTAAACCTCACCCTCCTGATCTCAAGAGGCGCTCTAGCGACTGACGCTAGAGGCAGTGTCTTTAGCGTGCTTGTTAGCGTGCTTGTTAGCGTGCCCGCCTCCTACACCAGAGACCCCGGTTAGAATCCCACTCGGAGCAGGTCTAGTGGGACCGGTTACACAGATACGGCTCAGTGTTGCTTCACGGGCTATATGCTTGTATCATATGACTAGATCTTGTCATTGATATTCTCATGACTTAAAGCCTGCAAACAGGGCATTTTGATAAATAAATGTCTATTAAATGTGTGGTTCCCACCAGACGTCAAGTGAAATTTGCATTTCTTTTTAAAGCAGGCCTGTTGGTTCGTGATCAGCCCAAACACGCCATCTTTGAATAGTCACTGGCAGCGGTCAACACTAACAAACAAGCATGATAGTAGCATGCCAGCTTTCACTGGAATTAGTACCAGATGTAAACAAAAAAGGTTTGGGAAAATACACACATACCAAACTAGGGAAGGTTCATGAACACATGCCTAATTTTATAAGGGTTTTAACAAACTGATAAGTTGGGTAGCTGTTCAGGCAACCCACTGAGAAGGTCATTTTGAAAACATGTAGCTTTGATAATCACTAAAAACAACAGGGAAACAAGTATTATTCTTGAAGAGCAGTAACTGATTATTCTCATGAATTCAAAAGCCATTCTGCACAGCTAGAAAGCAAAGATGTATGTAAGAGGAGAGCAGGATGAGTCTGCATACTGAGTACCCTGACATCTCCAACAGAACAGACACAGCTTAATGGACCCGTGAAATCAACACTGACACTCTCAGCGTGCACCATACCTCTGAGAAGACTTCAGAATATGCTTTTGTGGTTATGCTTACCTGCTGTTAATGCAGTATAGTACAAACGTTTGTATGTACATGGTGTAAATTAATGTATGAGGTACAGGTCATCAATGAAAGTTTGCCAGGTTAGTGTTATCAGATGTCTGAAAAGCACTAAAGGTTTTGTTTTAAGCACTAAGTTGCAAGTAAACTACATACACAGGCAGAACTGAATGTTCTGCTTTATTTACTGTCTGTGGAGTTATGTGCACTTTTAGACAGAAAATGTCTAATTACAAAGTCTACACGCACACTTGCCGGTAATTTATTGTTGTTTTCTGTACAGAAGTTCAGTTATTTGAATGAGTTTCTAATTATTGCAGCATTGACTATTTCAGAAACACCCACCCCATGGCACAAAACAAATGTAGTCGCTCTAGTGTCAGTCAAAGTGAACTAGACTTAGTCAATAATTCAATGTGCCAATAGTCAAAAGTGTGGCTCCATGAGACTAAATTCTAAATGGCTAAATCGGTGGTTCTTAGACACAGTGGTGACCAAATTCGTTCATCATACAAAAGTAAACCATATTACATATCATATAATTATAATAAAGGGTAGTTAAAGATAGTTCACTCGAAAATGACAATTCTGTCATCATTTACTCACCCTTATGTTGTTCCAAACCTGTATGAATTTCTTTCTTCTGCTGAGCGCAAAAGAATATATTTTGAAGAATATCAGTAACCAACCAGTTGATGGGCCCCATTGACTTCCATAGTATTTTTTTTTTTCTTCATACTATGGAAGTCAATGGGGCCCATTAACTGGTTAGTTACCCATATTCGTCAAAATATCTTCTTTTGTGTTCAGCAGAAGAAAGAAATTCATACAGGTTTGGAACAACTTAAGGGTGAGTAATTAGTAAATGATGACAGAATTGTATTTTTGGGGTGAACTATCCCTTTAATATACTTAAACATTGACATTTATTATAGTGATAGTTTAAAAAAATAAATAATAATAATTCTGTAGTCATTCACATGACACAACAATTGTCCAGGCTTTCTGACAGAAGATATTTTGAAGCATTGTGTTCCACAGAAGAAAGTAAGTCATACAGGATCAAAAGGGGGTTTGATTTATTTAAATAAATAAATAAATAAAGGAACATGTTGGGAGTCTTGACCTCTGGTCCATGCTTTTAAATGAATGAAATGTATTATATTTAGGGTCAAACTTAAAGGCCCAAATTACTATTCATAATGCAATATGCATTTCACAGTAGGCTTTTGTTACATTGTTAAAATGGAACATGTATAATAAAAAAAAACTTGACCCCGGGTTCAGGCTATTGCATAAAATTTATTATAGCCTACTTTGAGCCTCTTTAAAATTACCCTCAATCCCATTTATTACGTTGTATGCATTTGATACTAGGCCTCTGTGCTGCTGTGAATATACAGTATTGGCTTTGTAGTGAGGCCTTATTGTTGTTGTTGAAATTTAAAAATGTAGAAATTAGACCAATTACAAAAGCAGTGAAAATCAAAGAAAGAACAGCTGCACTTTCAAACAGAAATTAGTTACATTGTATTATGTGATTACAAACTAGAAACTATCCAAGCTGGACAACTTAATGGCTGACACATCAGCCACATCAGAAGCAGGAGCAATACTTTAATCGTTTTAAAAGAACAGAGATTAAACTAAATTAGCTCAAGCATTTTTTGGTTTAGCTTGAACTATTCAAATTAATCTTAAATGTCTTCTTTTTGTTTTAACAGACTGTCAGGTTGTTTGGCAGACTGCTTTATAATGCCAAACACTGCATATAACCTTTCAGGCTAGAATACACAGGAAGAGATCAAATTTGATAGCCAAAATCAATTTAATATGTGTCTCTTTGACATTAACGTTGCCATATTCTGAAATTCTGATGATGCCATGTTCTTTGAAATTACTACTGGCTGTAGCAACACCTCTACGGGAAGAGAGCAGCAATCTGAAGCCTCTTGCAGAGGTTATGTTAGAAATAACTAAGCTATCAAAAGGTAGGTATTAGTGTACTCAAAAGCAAAATGAACTTCAAAATTGAATTATGACCAAAATTGGGTCTCTTATGATCAGTTCTGAGACAGGCTTAGCTGTGCTCAGATTTTGAGAAAATGGAATGTGAAAATTTATAATCACAATATCAATCAAGTCAAATTTTCTCATTTCCAGTGCTGGCATAGCCTAGTTACAGTGTTTTGCTTTTGTAGTGCAGTATAGGGCTGCTTTCTATGAAATAACTGAACAAATTACAAAGATTAGTTCTGGGGAGAAAAAAAATAGGTCTATTTGGGGAGAAGGATGACAAGCTTTATGCATCTGACTTGTGGAAGGCTGAATGTTCTGCAAGCAAAGACACTGAAAGTCATATCGTAAAAAAAAAAGCATCAAAGAAAACCTAAGACTACATAAAAGTGTAAGTTTCTTTACCTTTAAAATGAAACATCCCAAATTCTGAACTGTAAGTACTGCAATAACAGAAAGCAGGAGCTGTCAAGAACTGTTTAGAGAGTTGCAACTTACTTCACTGCGTCTCCCTATATAGTGTCACTGTTCTCAAGCCTCTATTGAATAGAGTTTACTCCCGATTCGACCTCTACCCTGTCAACAACCATTTAATGTTTTTTTTTTTTTTCTGCCACACATTTCACTACACTTACCACACACTGATCTCCAAGATATATATATATATATATATAGTCATGAAACTTAACATACATGGAGAAGGAACATCACATTTACATTTAATTAATGTCCATGGAGCAGAATCCAAAGCTCAAAGTCTAGCTATGGGAGGAGAAATAAATATGTGCTACTTACACAAAATAAGTCAAGTAGGCCTTATGCTGATATATGGCACTTAAAAAGAAGAGGTGATGCTACAGATTTATAATATGAAGTATAGCATTTGCAAATCAAATATTCAAGCTATATACTGATTTTATACCCACGTGTTTCTTCAACTGAAGACACTTTTAGCCTGTAAGCTTTAAGGAAACTGTTAATACACACTAGTGTGATTTATCTACTAAAAATGTCCAACAGCGGATATACTAAGGCTGGGTATTGATATATAGATACTTTTGGAAATAATTCAGGTACATGTTAAATTGTTCTTAAGGAAAGACAATCTCCCTCAACTAAGCTGTAAACTATACAGGAAAAAATGAACAACAGAGCCTAAAAGATTAAATTGAATTATTATTTATTTTTTAGATATCTCTCTCATTTAAATAAAACGTTGTGTACAAAAATGTAAATAACACAGTTTTTATATCAATTTTCAAATTATATAATTATGTTTCCACTCTAATGTGTTGAACTAAAACATTAAACAGATTAAAAATATTTATTTAAGCATGCATTACATCACTAACAGGTCAAAACATAATGAATAGCACATACATTTAGCAATATGCTTCCTTCTAAAATGAATTAACCAGCTATGGACATTGAATGGCTTTCCTAAAGTAAATGTGACATTATGTGACATGTTGTTTACAAGCTGTTTTGTTTGGTGTGGTAGAAATGACATCATAGCTGTAAGACATTAACAATTTAAAATATAGCTGCAAGCAGCAATTATCAGGGCCAAGTACAAAAAGCACAATGAGTTATGCAAGTGTAACCCCTCCGGTCCTACTTGCCCCACTCCAAGTGGGACTCGAACTGGGGTCACCGACGTGGGAGGCGGGTGCGCTAACAAGGACGTCAGTCGCCAGCGCGCCTCTTGTGATCAGGGGAGTGAGGTTTACCTGCACAGCTCGCGCTAGCTTCCCTCCGTTACATTCACCCACCCTAAACCTCACTCCCATCTGGGTCACGGCACCAATGTAACCTCTCCAGTCCTACTCGTCCTGCTCAGAGCACACGGGCGCGCTAACGCTAAAGACTGCAGTGGGTGTTTGAATCGAGATCACAATATTCTAATGATTAATCGTGCTGCTGTACTTGTGACCCACCAGTTGAGAACCGCTGTGCCAAATTATGTACTGCAGGTGAGGATGCTTTGTGCTCTGATCCATTTACACTGGCACAAATGTCTAGAAAATAAATCCTGACAAACAACTTTAGATAGATATTCTTGCAAACCCATGAGCATAACCTCTGAGACTAAGTACACAGACCCAAAGGACATGAGGACACACCAGTCCTATGTTGTGCAGTATACACACAAACACAACAACACTGCTCATGTCTCTCCTTTGTCTCCCTCTCTCTTTGTATCTGTCTCAGACATCCCAGTGACTGAATGTGCTGGCGTTATTAGATTAGAATGTGATTCAAAGTGGCATTTCACACATGCACGTCCCTGCAGGCCCACAACACAGCCGCAGGAGTGTGGATCCCTAGTGTTTGTCACACTTCTACCACGAACATAAACTCACACACACATCAGCAGCACCACTGCACACAGAAACACACAAACATATGTCACAAATCTTAAATCCTTAATGTTAACAAGGCGACCACTCTCCCTGCTGCCTCTGTGACCTGTGACATACAGCCTCACTGTGAACTGGACTAGATGAGACAGAGTTTCACACAAGCGTCATTGAAAAGGATTAGATTTTTTGGCATAGTTGTTTACAGCTGTGACAGAAAAAGACTACAGAAGCATTAGCCAAAATTAACCCCAAACGCTACCTTGAGAGGCCGCCACTCCTGGATGAAAGAGGTACAATTTGTATCACAGTGAGATGAATGTGTTAAATAATACAGCAGATCATGATGGAGAACTGTATAAATGAATAAAATGCAACGCTGAGTGCTGAGAGTAGTGTCTGTAAAATCTGTCACCTGTAATGAGGCACTGAATTACAGTTTAGGCAATAGCAGCTGCATGTACTTACACCAATGTGCAAAAGGATGCCCCCTTTGGCGACAAGCGAAACTGCAACCAGAGGTGTGCACGCTCATGGACCACACACACGCTTGCATGAGCACGAGCTGTTCATAACCAAAGGAGCATCAGCCGCACAAATCTTTTGTTTACAGTCATAATGTCTTCAGAGGTAAAGTTATAAATCTGCAAGTCATTTTAAATATGTGAAAGGAAAGGCATTTGAGTAAATTGCACACTTATGTGTGAGGGGAAAACGGGGGTAGTAGAAAACTTTGGTTCCCTTTCAAGGCGGTCACTTCGACATTACGTCACTGACGTATATGGGAACTCCCTTCCTCCTCATTTTCACTGAAATCTTATAGGCTAACGCCAGCTGGAGACAGCTGGCCAATTGACGCGAAACATGCAAATGCTGACCGGTCCGCGGGCAGTATAAATAGCATGGGCGCGACAATTACGTCAGAATCTCTTTCTTCACGCTAGAAGTCTTATCTGAAGTCATCATGGAAGTTGCAATAGAGGTTACTCACCATGTTTCCTCCCCGCATCCGATGGCTGCTAACTTACATGCCAGATATGTGCGGGTCCTATCGACTCGCTCTACCCTAACAAGGATCAACCGAGGCCGCACTCACGACGACGGGCATGTGCCGGACAGTGCGCGCCCTCAGGGGAATAAACCCGGGCATCAGCGGGGATGAGGCCCACTGCCGCCAGCAGGCCGCTGGTGGGCCCTCTCCCGCCCTAGGACGAGTACGCTGCCCGTCGCCACTCCGGTCCTCTTCGCGGGTTCGCTAGAAGGACTCGACGCAATAGGCTCTGTTGATAAAGAATACTTTAGCCCGGTATCTCAGCCAGGCTACTTCAAGAAAGACTCCGTCTTCCACGGCGTCCTTTGGTAGTCGTGCGCAAGACGCGCGTCTAGAGAGACGAGGCAAAGGCCATGGCTCCGTGTCTAAAAGGGAAGTACGGATGCTATGAGTCTCTAGCATAGAGGTCTCTAGCCGCCCCGCTCTGACAATGGAAAGTGCACAGCCGCAGTCCGTCCAGTGAGTGTTGTTGCGCAGTCGTTACCGCTTATGCTGTTGACGCTGGGCCGACGTAACATTACATTTTGATATGCTTACAGCTTATGTTGTCAGGCTGCCCTATATCCTTCAGTGCAACTGGCCATGCTGATTTAACTACGTATTCACAGTTGTTGTCGCTACGCCACTGACGCTGTGTTTATGTACTGCTCACTGTTATGTGCTATGATTTGTGCCGTTATATATTGCCCTGTATCCTTCAGTGCAACTGGCCATGCTGATTTAACTACGTATTCACAGTTGTTGTCGCTACGCCACTGACGCTGTGTTTATGTACTGCTCACTGTTATGTGCTATGATTTGTGCCGTTATATATTGCCCTGTATCCTTCAGTGCAACCGGCTATTCTGATTAACTACGTATTCACAGTCGATGTCGCTATGCCTCTGACGCTGTGCTTTGTACACATCAATGTAACTATGCTATCACGTTGCCCTGTATCCTTCAGTGCAACTAGCTATCCTATCTAACTGTACATAGTCACAGTCGTCGCTACGGTGACTTGCGCTGCATCTGTGTACACACTGAAGCGTTATGCTGTTATGTTGCCCTCAACGTAACTGACCATTGTGTTTGAACTGCGCATATTCATGCAGTTTCGGTCGCTTCGACGACTAGCGCTGCATTATACACACAGATGTTTTAAAAGTGCACACTGATGTGTTATGCTGTTATGTTGACCTCTATCCTTCAGTGCAACAACCAGCTGTCCTATCTAACTGTGCATATTCACAGTTCTGTTGATACGGCGACTACACTGCACTTATGTACGTACAAGGACGTGTTTTTGCTATTTTGTTGCCCTGTTCCTTCAGTGCAAAACTAGCTACCCTATTCTAACCATGCATATTCACAGTTTCTGGATGTATGTACGTGCACGGATGTGTTATGCTGTAATGCTGCCCTGTTTCCTTCAGTGCAGCTAGCCATCCTGATCTAACTGTGCATCTCAGCTACGGTGAACTTACGCTGCGTTATGTACATACATGGATGCGCTATTCTTACGCACTTGTGTTATGCTGTCATGTTGCCCTGTATCTTAGTGCAACTAGCTATCCCAGTCGAACTGTGCATATTCACAGTCTCTGTCGATACGGCGACCTGCGCTGCATTTATTTGCACATGGATGTGTTCATGCTGCGGTGTTTCCCCGTATCCTTCAGTGCCTATAGCCTATTGAGCTACTGCGTATAGTAGGCGCTACAGCGACCGATGCTGTTACGTACATGTGCTACGCTGTTATGTTGCCCCGTTTCCTTCAGTGCAACTGGCTATTCTGTTCTAACTCGTATACTCACAGTTCTAGCTACGGCTACGACTGTGTTTGTGTACTTCTGAGGTGCTATGCTATTATGGGGCTATTATCTAACTGCGTATATTCACAGTTGTTGTCGCTACGGCCACTGGCACTGTGTTTATGTACATTCAGTTATGTGTTAATTTGCACTTCTGTACGTCGGCTATAGAACATCGGCTATGTTCTACAAGGGAGTGTCAGTTTCCTTGTGACCCCCTTGCTGGCCTATCATCCCCGGTTCACGGACCTGAGAGAGTTATGGGGCTCCCCCATGACAATCCCCCTCAGGAAGGTCCTGCTTCTACAGACGATTGGCACCCCAGCCCCAAGCTGTGGAACCTTCTTGTGTGTCCGCTGCTGGGTCCTTAGTTGAGCAAGACACTTCACACTAATAAGTGCTAGAGATCCGCTATTGCCGTCGACACTGTGTTAACTCTTGTGCTTGAGTGCCTATGGTGTTGTGCTGCCCTCCAGTGCAGACTTCGCTTCATTGCATTGGATATACAACTTGGTAGGTCGGAACAGACGTTTCTTGGTCTAGTTTCGCCTATCAGTTTGAGTGCTCCTAGCGGCGCTGCTGGCTTAGAACTGTTGTCTCTCGTGGGAGTGTAGCTTGACCCCGTTCAGGGCTTATCTTCACTGCGCTCATGGCGGGATTCTATACAGTTCCCATATATACGTCAGTGACGTAATGTCGAAGTGACCGCCTTGAAAGGGAACGTCTCCGGTTACTATCGTAACCTCGGTTCCCTGAGAGGCGGGAACGAGACATTACGTCAGCCGCCGTGCTCGCCGTTTGATCAGCTGTGCTAGCGTTCAGTCTTGATTCTGACGTAATAGCCCATGCTATTTATACTGCCCGCGGACCGGTCAGCATTTGCATGTTTCGCGTCAATTGGCCAGCTGTCTCCAGCTGGCGTTAGCCTATAAGATTTCAGTGAAAATGAGGAGGAAGGGAGTTCCCATATACGTCAGTGACGTAATGTCTCGTTCCCGCCTCTCAGGGAACCGAGGTTACGATAGTAACCGGAGACGTTTTTGTTTCCATCTATCTCCATGTTGAACTGTTTTATGTGTTTACTGTATCCACTTATGATTGTATTATTATGGAAACACGTTCATGAACAATATAAGTTATTACTTTGTTATTACTTTGTAAAAGCTCAAAATAATAATCATACCATACACAGTTGGTCAACAAAGTACACTCAAATGTCTCAAGGTAATATTCATAGATTATTACATCATTTGTTGTCATAGATTTGCCGTATCAGACATTAGAGACTGGGCTATATCTTACCGTTTTATCAAGAAAAAAGCCAACTGAGGATCCCGTTTGAGCCCTAGAGCAGACCGGAGATTCCAACGAACAGTATTTATATAGTTTTTACCTTTTGTACACAGCCACGTCCAAGTGATCTGAGGGCGCGGGCGCGGGCGCTTCCTAGTGTGTGCAGACCGGAGATCTCTCCATTTGTTGAAAGCCTTCCCGATGTTGACTCTCGTCTTATTCCGACGCCTGTGGCACTAGACAAAAGTTTTCTTTTCTTTGTCTTACGTGGAGTTTGCGTTGGGGTTTGGAATGAACTACAAGCCGGTCTCTTTGAATCCATCTTCTACTTTTGTCGAAAGTTGACAAAAGTTTTGTCGCTCGAGTTGTCTTCGCTGATACGGAGAATGGCGGCGAATACACAAACCTGCCAGACATTACCAGGTGAGCGTGAACGCGCATGACGTCACGCCTAGTCTCAAATTCCGTCCCGAATCCCTCTTGTTTATTTTACTGTACAGGATTATAGAGGCAATTGCAGTGATCAGAGAAGGGCTCATTCAGCCCATCAGGCAATTGTTTAAGCATGTATGGGTTAGAAAAACGGGTATTTTTAACATGAAATGTTGCACAATGCACCTTTAATATAAATTAATAATCAAATTAATTTCAAATTATTATTATTATTATTTTTTTGGCTCATTTAGATGTGATTGAATGTCAAAATTACTCAAAAATAAAAATACTCCTCCAAAACATAAGTCTCTGTATAAAATAGCGGTACCATCCCTTTCTGAGGGACACACACACAAAAACACGAGAAACGCATGGCGTAATCACATTTAGTGATTCTGTCAACTTCTGTCACAGATTGTGCTGTAGAACGCATACAAACACGATGATGAATGCAAAAGGCAGTATTTAATAAATCCATAGGCAATAATCCACACAAAGAGAACAGCATACAACACATCTAACATAAACAATACCTGACAGCACTGAACAGAAACAGTAGAACTTAAGTATACATGCAAATAAGGATAATTAATGACACAGCTGAACTGAATGACAAAATCAAATTAACAACCATGACAACAAACTCAGCAGGGGAAAAGTGCAAAGAGAGTGTAACTTAGAGTAACTGAGTGAGATTGTGACAGCTAGGTGCATAGGCCACAGTAATCCAAAACAGCAAAAAGTGCACACAATAAAGGCCTGCACACTTTAAGTATAAAAGAAGGTTAGAATCTTACACATCTTAGATGCTATAATTTGGTTTTAACATTTGGACAAGTATTTAAAAGCAATATATTTTGATTTATTTAAACTCTGCAGTCACTCTCAAGAGTTCATCTTTAATGATGCCTGGCCTTCATTTGTTTAGGATCTCTGATCAGATTCATTCTTGCAGCAGCATCTCATTTCAAAATGTTACTTGCATAATGCTGGAAATATTTGTTTAAATAGGTACTTAGTGGTAAAATTGACAGTCACTGTTGCTAAAATGTAAATAATATAATTGTTACGCGCTGGTTTGGCTTGATAATCCACAAAATGCTTGACACAGAAGATGGATGAAATTACATTTAATAAACACCAGGAGCGATACAGAGAAACACCAGGTCGAAACTTCAACACAAGACAATTAAACAGAATATAACTGAGGCTATGATGATCACACTGTCAAATCTGATTATTTCTCAATCCGATTGGAATCTCACCTAAAATAATTGACTGTCCACTTTGTGTATTGCAACTGTTCAGATCCGATTTGTGTGTTCCGTGGAGCTCTTTGGTTTTCCGGAATATCTGCATTGGTTTCTATGGCACTGACATTGCATTGTTAGGTATATGCCACAACATGGATAGATTTGCAATACAGATGTTGTCTTATTTACATGACAATGTATAGCCGCCGCGCTGGACTACTGTGTTTTTTGAGGCAGCGGCAGAAATTTATAGGAGACTGGTATGTGTGGCTCTATTCTGTGCTGTCGGTAGTCGGTGCCAGTAGTGATGATCTAAAACCCGGACTTTAAATCATTATCATACCAGTCTGAACGGTATAGTTGACTTTGGGTGAACAAGTACTATAATTCCGGTCTAGTTTCGCCTATCAGTTTGAGTGCTCCTAGCGGCGCTGCTGGCTTAGAACTGTTGTCTCTCGTGGGAGTGTAGCTTGACCCCGTTCAGGGGTCACTATCGTAAAATCTGCATGTAACTGAGAGAACAGTCTGAAACAAACAACATTTGTCTCCTAAGTCCTCAGCCTCATACTGTCCAATGTCAGCCTTCCCAAAAACCATGCACGCCAGCCCCTCTGACTCAGCCATTGCTCAACCACATCCCAGAATTTCAACATCCTGACGCAGGAGCTTAGAAGCCAAACACTCACAGGGCATCAAATGTGTGACACTGCAGAGCTCTGATTTAAAGTCACAGCTTACCTCTGTGATGGAGGCTTATAGTACAGAGCGAGAGATTTCGACGAGAAATACTAGAGTCCCTGAGAAAGCAGCTCCAGCACTGAACAACTCTGAACACCACATCCATGACCTGCCCAGCTCCTACCGAGATCCCTCAGGAGTCAACTCCCTGCGTATGTATTTATTCTGTGTCCCAGATTTGGAGAAACTCTGACTACTAGACCACCATCACATTTGGATGGTCGTGGACACAATGCCTGTGTTCGAAATTGACTATTTCACTATTCCCTGCATTATTCCACTAATATAGTCCACTTGAAGGGGTGAAACAAGAGACACTGAGTGTGTGGTATGGGCTATCGCTTTTGCATAGATTGTGGCTGCTCCAGTAGAAATTAAAAGATTTAACTTGAACCCTACCATGGAAACTAGCATGTATAAGCCTTAATTAAACAATTTAATAATCAATTAAAAAGGAATTTATACCTGTATGATATTACGCTGTACCCACATTAAACCAGCGGTTTTGGAAAATGGATGGATGGATGATTCAGCTGTCAGCGTCATCTTCTGGTGAGGCACGGGAATTCTTTTGGCACGACCGTCACAGTGCATTATGGGTATTCTCTAGCCGTTGAATGTACATGGGTTGTACACTCGTTATTGAGGTGCATTGTGGAATTGAATGAGTGCACTCGATAACGTCCACTATGGTTTCGGACACCACTACAAATGGCTGTCCCCTCAAATAGTGCCCTATTTAAGGGTATAGGGGCGATTTCAGACACAGGTTTCATCCAACTAGAAGGTTATAAAATGTTAACTTTACATGAATATAATTGCTTTAAGTTGACTATTAATACTAAAAATGAAAAGTGCATAATATGAGAATTCATTATGCATTCATCAAGCACTTAAAAAATGTAATTTCATTTTGATTAACTGTTTTAATCACTTAACCACATGCTTTAATTTTACTTCCTGCACTTCTAAATATCTATTTAAAAATCTAAATAAGATGTCTAAATGAATCAGAATCCACCAAAAGTGCTTTCACACTAGCACTATTGGTGCGCAACCGAGTTCTGGTATGAACTCTGGTATGGTGAACTCTGGTATGGTTTGCTGATAATATGAACGCTATCGTACTAAATCACAGAAATGATGTATGGTTCGATAAAACTGTGTTTGCATGTGTTTTCAGTCACTTTCCTGACAAGCGTGACTGACACACAAGTAGAGAGAATGTATATCTCATATCTGCTCGCCTTAAGCAGAAATGGTCTTCCGAGCTCTTTAGAACATTTGCAGTACATTCGCGGCAGACAGTGATGCGAGCAACTCTACCCATTTTGGCGCCGTCTCCTTCATAGCCGCTACCAAGCAACATGGGTACGCGGCTGCAGCTTGATGTGTAGCTTGGTTCGGACCCAAATAATATAGCGTGAACAGAGACCAACGGGGCAAGGTGGAGCAATCGAAATCTGGTTTGGACCAAGCAATCAAACCAAGTGTGAATGAACCCTAAACTATAAAATAATTATTGTTTGGTTTACCAAACCAGTGTTATTTTGGTATTATTTATATGCGATTGATTTTATTATTTCAATTTAACTTTAACATCTTACATTTATATTTTATTTCAGCTTTATTTTAATCAATGGAAACCATTTTAATAGCTTTAGTATTGAGAATCAATTAAAATTCAGAAATCAATATTTTCAACTTAGCCCTAGTGTAGAATATATTTTAATACAAAATATTCTAAGTTATTCAAAGAAAGTAGTCTTTGAATAACTGCAAACAAACATCAGATATATCAGGGCTCGGGGGAAAGTGGCTCCCTGTGGCAATATAAATGTCAGAACACAGCAGAGAGTATACGCCTACTAAAAACAGTGTTTGAGCACAACTGTTTATACTTCACACATATAGATGAAGTGCAATGAAATAATACTGACTTGCAATGAGTTCATGAAGTTCCTGAGGTCTTGATCTGTATACCCTAATGGGGGGATAAAAGGAAACTCTTCAAAAGATTCACACGCAAGACTCTGCTCTTATGTCTAACTTAGCTGGATATAACTGACAGGTATAGACAGCTCAAAACTGAGAGTCCAAAACTGTCTAAAACCAATGCCCCTTTCGGGTTACTGCTGAATTGAAAAAGACTTCAAACTGAAAACTAAGAAAATTTCACTCAAAGCTCATACAATATGACAAGACATTTAAACAATGAGTTTGAGAAGAAAATTACTGTTGGGTAAACCAATATGATCTTTACTATCAAATAAAGATGAAAAAAAAAAACCCAACTAATTAGCAAATTGAGAAATCTGTTGAAATGAGTCAGTCACCTAGCTTTTTGAGTTTTATTAACCGTCTCTCATTTAATTTAACTTTTTTCCCCTCACTGAAAATCGCTACTATTACCATGAGTGCTGTGTTAGTAGCAGAATGAGTCGTGCACAACTGCAGTCGGTATAGCACATATTATGCTAATTGCATACTGTGTGTGAGAGAGAGAGCGAGTGAGTGGACCCACCTGTGATAACACTGATGTTAATAAGTTTTGTACTCAAAGACAAAGTAAAACAGTCTTTCGTGAAATAATCTTTAAACTATAAGTGATTTCTGTCATTTGGCTTTTTAGCTTTCATACATGCACAAATTAGCAATATGGCTAAATCATTACACTTACGGCTGCTTTCTAACCAAAGCGCAAAAAAGTGTTTTTTCATCTTTTATCTTTTATGTTTATCTTAATGTGTGTACTGTAGTAGTCAATGCACTCAATACGAAAACCCAAAGCATGCTATAGCTGGGGAACATTAAGAAGATTTTTCTCTAGCATCATAAACACTGCCTATACTCTATGAGAGCGGCCATACATGCAGAATTAATGTAGGACAGAAGCATGAAGGTTTCCCTTGAGAATTCATGTTTCATCTGCTGAATGAAAATTGAGGTTTCATCTTTCATCTGTGTTTTGGTGTTACAGAAGATTCTTGCATTGAAAATGACTAAATTATGAGTCTCAAGCACTGAATACACTTGATGAAACCCATCCAGCCATTGTGATTCTCAATTTAAAATCAACAAAAACTGAAAGCCTTATGAAAGAGTCTGAATACAAATGATCTCCACACAATATTCTTCAGCTCATGAAACAAAGCCCTGTGTGGTATACAAAGGCGTAGGTTTTAACATTGCTAGGAACATATTAAAATCAAATCAAACTATACAGATACACCATGTTTTCACCTACACAGTGAAACTGCCTTTTGAGGTTGGTTCTTGTTTATAAAAAGATTTTATATTTATATATGACATTAGTACTGTAAAAAACTTATTGTTACACTGTAATGAACTTATTATTACACTAATGTATATTTAAACTGTAACAAATGTAATTATACATTTTATTGTAATTATACATTTGTTACAGTGCATTATACATTTGTTACAGTGTAATTATATGTTCATTACAGTGTAATAATACATTTGTTGCAGTGTAATTATATCCTTATTACAGTGTAATATTACGTTTATTACAGTGTAATAATGCATTTTTCAAAGTGTACTAATACATTTGTTACAGTGTTATTATTTGTTCATTACAGTGTAATAATATGTTTGTTACAGTGTATTATACTTCTGTTACGGGGTACTTATACATTCTATTGTAATTATACATTATTATGTTACAGTGTAATTATACATTTTATCGCAATATACATTTGTTACAGTGTAATTATAAAAAAAGTAACTATACAGATTTAGGTAACACTTTATTTTACAATGTCCTTATTACATATTATGTTACATGTACTTACCATAGTAATAACAGAAAATTAGTGCATAATTACATGCAAGTAACTCCTTAACCAAATCCTAATCCCTGTTACAGTGTTATTCATTTTAACGTAATTATACATTTGTTGCAATGTAATGTTTGAAACACTGTAATTATACATTTTGTCGCAATTATACATTTGTTAGTTTCTATTTAAAAGTGTAATATATAATAATTATACATTTGTTAGTGTAATAACATGTGTGTTACAGTGTAATTATACATTTGTATTGTAAATATACATTTGTTACAGTTTAATTATGTTTATTACAATGTAATAAAACATTTCTTAGTCTAATATATTTTTCACAGTGTAATAATATAATTATAAAAATGTAATAATACATTTGTTACAGTGCAATTATACATTTTAATTGTAATTATAAATTGAATTGTAATAATACATTTGTTACGCATTATAATACATTTGTTACAATGTAATAATACATTTGTCATAATTTAATAATATGTTTATTACAGTGTAATAATACATTTGTTACAGTGTAATAATACATTTTTACATTGTAATTATACATTTTTACAGTGTAATTAGACTTTTTAACAGTGTAATTAGACATTTGCTACAATGTAATAAGACATTTGTTAGTTTAATATGTTTGTTACAATGTAATTATACATTTGTTCCAATGCAATTATAAATAATATTAAATATATATTTTTTACAGTGTAATTATTAGAGATACACTGATGTATCAGCCAATAATCTGTATAGGCTGATTAAAGCTAAAATTTACACTATCGGCTGATCGACTAACAGTCGATCAGTGCCGATTTTGTTCTGTCAATCAAAAGGGTGCAGAAAAACATGTCAGACTGCAACTCATACTGTGTGTGAAGAAAATATATCTTGTGTTGAATTTAGGGCAAGTTAAAGTGACAATCATGTTTTAACAGTTAAAAAATAGCGATGTTAATGCAGGCTTTATTTTGACCCTTTGAATCACCCATATAGTTCAAGCCAGGGTTGCCAGATCTGCATATTTTCCCTACATCAAAGATTGTGCTCTGTTACTGCTGATAAGAAACAGACATATCCAATCATAGCGCTAAGAAGGCATTGCCTCCTCTTATGCGACTTTCCACCATTCATTCCACCGCTTAACTAAGCTTAACCATACTCTCAAGGCTCTGTTAAAAGTCAATGGGCTCAGGGGGAGGCACGAGACATGCGGACTCCTGCTGTGACGTAACCTGCTGGTGTCATTGTTGGACAGTGTTACTATAGAAAATACACTTTTTAATGTCATATTTTGGTAATATTTGCATTGTTTTAGTTTTGTAATATGGATTATTTTCCCATCCAATTTTTCAAGGAGGCACTGCCTCCCTTGCCTCCTCAGAGGAAATGCCCCTGTCTCACACATTTCAAAGCTCCAGAGCACACAAAGATGCGCAACACAGCCTGTGGGAGTACAAACAATGACTGTTTTTACCCGCACTGTATGCAGGCCTGCTGTCTTTGTTATTCTGTTTACTGTTCACAAATGCAGTGATTCACTATTAGCAAATAACTGTCTAACAGATAACAGTAACAGATATATGTCTCTCAGTACATTCCTTACATATGCTAACATTGATTGGAGTACTTCAGAAAAAAAAAAAAAAAAAAAAACAGCAGGGTGGTGGTCAATGCGGCAGAACAAGTGACTAAATCAATTCAAGTTCCCTCTCCCAAATGTAAAAGCTAGCTTTTAGAGAATCCCTGAGAATGATATTGTATCATTCACTCACTTTCTGTTCAAATATACCTCAGTGCTCAGTCAATGTGCTCTGCAGCTCATGTGGAGATGATCGACTTTACTTTCTTCAAGGGTGAAGCACTCTTTTAGCTTCTACTACTTAAAAAGGCAAGCTTTCATAAAATGCATTGCCATCCTCAGAGCATCACAAGCACTGCTTATTGCTGACTTATCTCATTTTGATCTCAACTGAGGCTGCTGTGTGTAGAACATTTAAAATCAAGTTTTCTAATTTCCTGTTTTTTTGTTTATTATCATACCAATTGCATCTCGGAAATAATTATGTCAGTAATTAAAAAACACATTACAAACAATCATTAAGACATTAAAAACAATCATTAAGAAGAGTGTGTGTGTGTGTGTGTGTGTGTGTGTGTGTGTGTGTGTGTGTGTGCGTTTACCTACTTAACCATATTTGGGGGATAAATTTGTACCCAGAAATACATTTGGGGATGTGCTCATTTGTAAAAAATGTAATTAAAAAAAGTTTTATTTGAAATATAAATGCTTAGAACATTTTACAATAATATCCCATTAGTTTTATATCCCAATAATATCCCAGTTTTATATCCCAATTTTATATTACAATAATATCCCATTAGTTACATTGTTAGTTAATGTTAGCTCAGGTCCATTAAATAATATTCACGAGTTCACACTTACTTTTTTTTTTTTTTGACAGTATTTATCAATATTTGTCAACGTTGGTTGATAAAAAAAAGCAACTGTTACACTATTAGTTAATGTTAAGTCAGGTCCATTAAATAATATTCACGAGATCACACTTACAAATAATCAGAGTAAAAGAGTATGCCTATTCGGCATGCTGTCCGGGGGAGGGCTCCGAGCTCAGAATGTGGCCCGAACCCAGAGTACTACCCCATATCCCTGGCTGGGATAGGAACTAGCCGAGAGTGAGGAGTCGGGGTGATGGAGGGATGCAGAAAAGACTGTTGAGGAACAGAGGTGAGTCGGCTATACATATAGGCCTCCAATCGTACTGATTGGAAAGATCATTTGAATGTGCCCCATTGCTTTTAAGGGCCAAAATTGAGAAATTCCCTCACAAATACTATGAAACAAGTATAAATAAATATATATATATAAAAACATTTGAAGTGGTACAAACTGTTCGAAATGCTCATAAATCTGCCAAGTAATGTTTTGCTTCAAATCTAAAGCTTCATTCACATTGACATTGATTAAATAGCTGAAAGTCTGTTCTTTTGGTTTTCAGGCATTCCTACTTTTTCACAGTACCCAACTATATCACATTAGTGCTCATTTGTAGCACCAGCACTCTGAAAAGCAAATGAAAAGCTAATATTAAAAAAATCAACAAAATATATTAAAATATGAACACGCAAAAGAAAAACATTACATATTATATTTGCTTGTCTACATATCAAATGATCATTAACCAACAATGGAGAACCATGAATATGCAAATGTGTTGTTAAATTATTGGAAATATCAGGAGGTACTTAGAAAATATTAGGTCTGGCTGACAAAAAGTTTGAGAATCCCTGTCTTAGTATGACAATCATTGCATCCCTGAGAATTCAAAAGTTTGTATGCGTGCATGTAGGGGAGGGTTAGATGTTCTCCAGAGTGAATACATCCTTTCAGTTAGAGGGCCATTTAAACCATATGGTACCCTCGATGGTACAGATGTCATTGTTTTTGTAGTTGGGCACTTTGGGACACAGAGGATATTTCCTCTAAATGATTATCTTCCAAAACAACAAAGTAAACAAGGCTTGACTTTTGAGCATCTCTATTTGGATAAGTAGACCCTGAATGTAAATCTGCGTTCACACTTCGTCATAATTACCGTAACTATTAGGAACTGTAAAAAGCCTTCACGTGCTTGCAGAACTTGTAATTACAAGTAAATTCATAATTTTCTGAGAGCTATGCTTGTACCATGTGGGCGTGTACCACCTGATCACTGCAAATTAAAGGTGTGTTCGACTTGAAGCTGTGCTGTGCAGACCGATCGGTGTATGACATCAAAGTTCTGCAAGAGTGATTGGAAAGTATTTATTTACAACATGGCATGAATGCAGCCCAACATTACCAAACAACAGAGATTTCATGATCATCTTAAGCATGTGCTTAAAGCTATTGATAGCTGCAGTCTTTAATCTTTATTTAAAGGTACACGTTTATGTCATCTTGGAAACCAAGAAGCAGGAATACAGCTATTTTTGAATGATCTTTTAGTCGCATTATTCATTTCAGACAGGGGTCAATTACCAAGATAAATTGAGTCATGTCAATACCAGGCAAACTGCTCCATGTGATATAAAACAGTTTTTATTAGACTACTGATATGATTTTAAACATATTTCTCAAATGTACTATTCATTTATAGTGTAAAAGGTTTCTGAATGTGGGGAAAAAAATTACTGGGCATTTAAGGTTTTAATGTGTACAGTAGCTTCATCTTAATCCAAGGCTGCTGCTTTATAGTCTCATCACAATTTTACAGCTTCTTTGCCCTGTCAGTGTCAAGACCAACATAAAATAGAATAGACATTTTCTATGCATTTGTGTGTACTGTACTTGCTAACAAACAAACACCACCCCCCCCCACCCCCCACCCCCACACACACACACAAAGACGTACTAAAGGACATGTCCTTGGACAACCATGTGAGTTCTGCACCGATTCACCCTTTTCAAATTGATAAGTTTGGAAGGAGAATGAAAAAGTAATTGATTTTCACTCTTGTCTGATCAGACAAGTGCACTGCTCAGACCTCCATTAGATTCCTATAGACCTTACAAAACAATTACTCTATACAAATTGGTTAGAACTTAAATAACCAGCCGTGAAATAACCACAAGTTTTATTCCTTTAGCCAATGTGCAGACTACTTTCTCGACTTGTTACAAAAGAAACAACACTATTTTGCATTAGGGATCCCTTTTGTCCTCCTAGATGTTTCTTCACATGCCGCGAGAAGTCATTTTCTCAATAAGACAGGAGAACAGGAGAAGAGTGCCACTGAGTAATGACTCACATTAGTGGCCATACCAGCAGAGTCTTTATCTAGGCATCTTCATCAGAGCCCTCCCTGCCGCCACACAGAGCAGCTTGAACTGCAATCCGCCCCCAGCCGAGCTGTATTCACCTCGACCGACTCAACCTTCACCTGGCCAACCACTATTCAACACTCACACAAACTCCCTAGCTCATACAGAACATTACCATTTGGCAATTACGAACAGAAGAAGAAAAAAAAAACAGCTTTTTTCCCATGTCTTTATTTATTTCCGGCTTGAGCTTTAAGCCATTTATTATGACAGATGATTCACTCTCTTTTGTGTGAATTGCTCTAAAGCCTGAGTCGGGTGTGGAATTTGAATAAAGTTACAACGTCCTTCTGCAAGCCCTGAACATAAAATCCTGCTTGCGCTCATTCATCGAGTCTCTCAGGCAATGCTAGCAAACATATGGGTGACATTTCTATGTGGTTTGAGAATGTATGTGTGTCTGTGTGGCATTGTGCATGTGCAGATGATCCTCCCACACTTTGACATTTTGTACAATGGAGGTTCTTCCTTGAACATGCTGATGGCTTCGCTGAGATATGATTCAGTCACAGTCTGGATAAATATCAGCTCACCTTGCAATATTGCAATATCACCGTGCAGACTGTGTGGCCTGATAACACAGCTAAAAACCAGTTATAGCACCTACTGGATTAGCAGTCACAAGCTTCGGAGGTAATAGACCATTGCCTTCTTTACTGCTAGTTATTTACTGTAGAGAGGATACCAGGGGTCATGTATGCAAGTCCGTGGAGTTGCTCCTTTCGAATGTATTTAAGTAAAATTAATATGAATTGAAATTAAATGAAATTTATATCAATGTTTAACTAGAAATGTAAAGTTTGCTAAAGCTCTCACTACAGGAATGAAAGACTACCTGAATTGCTGTGGTGCTCACACTACACAACAAGGTTTCATGTCATCTGTCGTCATCTTGTCATAGCAGTGTGCATACTACACAACACTATACTGATGAGGTGCACAAACTACATCCGGTCAAGAGGAAGTCCCAACCAACTGATAAAAAAAAGAAAGTTCTCTCACATAAATTCACGCAAGTGATTATGAGATTTTTCCATTGATACCATCTGCAGTGTGATTGGCGGATTAGCTGTTTGCAAAACCTGTGCCAAAATTGAGACTGATTTACCAAAAAATCCACAGTGAAATGTACCGAACAAACAAATAATGCTCTGCCATTCACATAGCTAAAAATAAATAACCACTTTCCTAGCATTAGGATCCTTTGGATGGTAATGTTATTTTTAGTCCAGTGATCCTGTATCTCTCTTCTCATCTCACTAATGCGCCAGTGGGCGGGGCCAAAGACACAATGATGGAAGTAGGCGCTGATCTGACTCTGCAGAGGAGGTTTTTCGTCGCACTATTACATCATAATGTGACAAAATCCAAAACGAGTCCTTTCCTGAGATTGGATTCAATAAAAGCTGTTTTTTGACTAATGAAGAAGTTTTAAGTTCTTATAGTTTTTATAGTACAATGACCTGTTACATGTCAAAAGATCAAGGAAAATTTGATTTCTTAATTCATGACCCCTTTAATACTTCAAAAATGTAATTATTTATAGCTTGAATAAAGAAGATTGTGAAGTTATTGTTTCTGTTAATGACGCTATTTCATAATTGATAGTCGCCTGTTTTTCTTCTTTCCCAAGGTGTTTTTGTCTCCATCAACCCCGAGAAGGGCACTAAAGTGGAGAAGACAAACACATCCCATCTCCATGAATATGGTGAATAGTGAATATGGACTTAAGTCAGTAAGATTTATGACATATAATGATGTGCCACACTTCCAGCTTGAAGGTTTGTTTCAGCTCCTATGTTCAGTTCTTCAATATTAAGAAGCAAGATAATTTTTCAGACGAAATTGTAACAGACAAGTTTCTGTTACAGAGTTTTATTGTTCTTACATTCTCTTATTTGCACTCCTGTACCTCAATTTGAAGAGTTTGTTTGTAGGTATTGGTACATTTTTTATTCATTCTAATAAGGAAATGCAGTAATCCTTAAGGGGTGTTAAAAATTCATACTTGCATTCATAAAAAACCCTTAATTGGTTTTAATTGTTTACAGAGAAAAGTATTTTCCTCTTTCTTGCCCTCTCTTTCTCTATTTTTTGTTTCCTTCCATCTCATTCCCTCCACCTTTCCTCATTCAGTTCCAATAAGATGATCATTAACCTGTCATATTGTAACAGAGCAGGCTCCCGCACCGCCTCCTCTTCACCACCGGAGGGAACCGTCTCTGGAATATTAACATTACTCACCGAACTCCAATTCACATCATGCCTCTTACCTGGGATTGATTGCACAACACACCTGCACCTCATTCACTCACACACACACACATATAAACCACTTCCACACATCCATTCAGTGCGAAGTCTTGATCTGCCCTGGCCATTTCTAAGCGTTATTTCCCGTGTTTGATATCTGTTTTTGCCCTCGGACTGTTTATCGTTGCTGACCACCTTCTACCTGCCCTGACCTGGATTGTTTACTGACCTCTGATTCTTGCTGCCTGCCTCGACCCTTGCCTGTCAACCTGGTTTGTCTCTACCTTTTCTGCATTGCCCTGTTTGCTGTTGTTCACCCTGCCTGTCTTGAACATTCTTTAATAAAGCTGCAAATGGATCCCACTGACTCTGCCTCCTCACAACAGAAGACTTTGCCAATTACTGATCCAGCGGCAGTCATGCAGATCACCACCGAATTATCCGCTCAAGCGTCAACAGTTATCTCTACATCACCATCAGCTGAGCCGTCTCACTACTCTCACTGAGGAGCTTGTTCAAGCACACCTAGTCAATGCTTCAGCCAACCCTCGTCTCGCCTTCCCGGAGAAATTTGACGGGAATCCAACCAAATGCAAGGGTTTTCTACTACAGTGCACACTCTACGCTAAAGCAGAAAAATGTGAATTTCACCAAACAAGTACGTCGTTTCTGGGATATGTAATCAGTCAAGAGGGAGTGGCCATGGACGAGAAAAAGGTCAGGGCAGTGTTGGACTGGCCATTACCCCAAACCGTCAAAGAACTGTAACGCTTCCTGGGGTTTGCCAACTACTACAGACGTTTCGTCAGAAATTTCAGTACCGTAGCCGCTCCTCTAACCACCATGACCAAACGTCACACCTCCCGTCTGAACTGGTCCACTGAAGCACATCAAGCGTTTAATAAACTCAAGACCCTTTTCACTTCTGCTCCCATTCTCCGACACCCAGATCCTGAACTTCAATTCATCATGGAGGTGGATGCCTCTAATACAGGGGTAGGAGCCATTATATCTCAGCGTCAAGGTAACCCAGAAAAGGTGTTTCCCTGTGCTTTCTTTTACAGAAAACTGACCTCAGCGGAACGAAACTATGACGTAGGAAACCGCGAATTGTTGGCCATGAAACTTGCTCTCGAAGAGTGGCGACACTGGCTGGAGGGAGCTGTCCAACCTTTCATTATCCTTACCGATCACAAGAATCTTGAATACCTTCGATCAGCTAAACGTCTGAATCCCCGTCAGGCCAGGTGGGCTTTATTTTTCACCAGGTTTCAGTTTATTGTCTCCCATCGACCAGGTTCCAAGAACATCAAATCTGACGCTATCTCTCGCCAGACAGAAGAACCCGTTCAACTCCTCTCCAATGACACCATCATCCCAGAGAATCTCTTAGTGGCTCCGGTACAGTGGGATATAATCACAGAAATCGAACAGTTCAATCGTCATGCAGAACCTCCATCCGAATGTCCCGAAGGTCTCTTGTTCGTTCCAGAACTCTCACGCTCACGACTACTCAAACAGGTACATTCCACACCCAGTTCAGGACATCCCGGGATCACAGCTACCATCCATCTACTCCAGAACCGCTTTTGGTGGCAAACCTTACAGTCAGATACAATCAAACACATCCGGAACTGCATAACTTGTAACACTTCCAAATCCTCCAGACAACTACCAGCAGGACTCTTAACTCCTCTACCCATACCTCAATGCCCCTGGTCTCATATAACTATCGATTTCATCACAGACTTACCGAATTCACAAGGTCATACCACCATACTCACCATAGTAGATCGTTTCTTCAAAGCTTGCCGACTAGTCCCTCTTCTCAAACTTCCCACTGCACTAGAAACTGCTGAACTTCTTTGCAACCAGGTTTTCCGCTTCTACGGCCTCCCCGAGGACATCGCTTCTGACCGAGGACCCCAGTTCACCTCCAGGGTATGGACATCCTCCTTCAAACACCTCAATGTCAATATCAGCCTCACCTCTGGTTATCATCCCCGATCCAACAGACAAACTGGGGGACTGCTCCCGCACCGCCTTTTCACCACTGGAGGGAACCGTCTCTGGAATATTAACATTACTCACCGAACTCCAATTCCCATCATGCCTCTTACCTGGGACTGATTGCACAACACACCTGCACCTCATTCGTACACACATATATAAACCACTTCCACACATCCATTCAGTGCGAAGTCTTGATCTGCCCCGGCCATTTCTAAGCGTTAGTTCCCATGTTTGATTTCTGTTTTTGACCTCGGACTGTTTATCGTTGCTGACCACCTTCTGCCTGTCCTGACCTGGATTGTTTATTGACCTCTGATTCTTGCTGCCTGCCTCGACCCTTGCCTGTCAACCTGGTTTGTCTCTGCCTTTTCTGCATTGCCCTGTTTGCCGTTGTTCACCCTGCCTGTCTTGACCATTCTTTAATAAAGCTGCAAATGGATCCCACTGACTCTGCCTCTTCACAACACATATGCTCTCTATTGTATTAAGTTAAACGGCAGATGTTTTTGTTCACTGCTTTGAGTTTAATAAATTCTTCAAAAGGTTTTTATTGGGTTCTTAATTTAAATTCAGCTGAAAAAGGATGTTATGCAGGTTTATACTAAAACATACAGTTTTAAAGTTCTTTACTTTTTTTTTTTTTTTTTTTTAACTGAATAATTCTGGTGCCAGAAAAACAGCTGCCAGATTATTTTTTTTTTTTTTTCTGTAAAAACAACAGGATTCTTTTGTATAAATACCTTTAAAATGCCTGAATTTCTTATAGTAAATCTAAAAATGTAAGTATGTTTCTTATAGTATTTTTTTTCTTTACAAAAATAAATTATTCTGGCAACCAATTTTAATTTAGTAAAATTTTTTTTTTTTTTACAAGCAAATGAGCTTTGGTGACGGCAAAGAGCACCGATTTGGCTGTGATCTGGGGGTTTTGTCACAGACCTTGGAAATCCAGCTAAACGTTGTGTAGTGTGAGCTTGTCTTTAGAAAAAAACTTTGAATGTGGGCTTGACAAAGCCTTGTCTAAAAGCTTTGGAAAAGTAAAGATGGGTGGATGGAAAGACAGACAGAATGACAGACAGGCAGGTAGATATAGAAGGACAGAAAAAAAGAAAGGACCGATAGAAAGACAGAACAACAAATAGAAAATGTCAATTTTGCCCAACGCTGTCACCGGCCAGACCAGCACCAAACCAGCATAAACTAGCGTGGACCATTCTGGAAATTCAAAGCTGGTCTTTTAAATAGAGTAATTGGAAAGCACGAAATGAGCAATGACTACCTGACGTTCATTATCCAAATGTTTAAAGCTTCTGTGGCTTTGTTTGCAGCAGTCTGTCTTTATTGTAGTGATTTGGAAGATCTCAGAGGGAGGCAAGTGCCACTCAGGACGGCTCTGTTGAATTGTGTGTGTAAACACGAAATCAGAAGTGGAGAGTAAGACTAGAAGGACAGAATGCAAGCATTTGAAGAGTGGAAGATGAGATGCAGCTCTCGGTAGGAGATAAACAGGCCTCCCACAGTAACCTTGAAACACAGAGCACCACTGACTCAGTCTAAACTCCATGATCTGCTGGAGCTACAAATCAAATTACTGTGCTGGGGGGCTGACAGCAAAATTGTCTGTCTTCTCTCTCTTTATTGCCAAGAGCAAACCCCCAATAGGTTATAATGACAGCAAATTAAGGCAGAGGAAGAGAGAGACTGGAGGGAAAAGGCATATTTATCTCTCCTGTCTCTTTTCTCCCCAGGCCTCTTCACTCGGGTTTGATTCTCTCTTTTATAGTCTTCATCTTAGACATGTATGCAGGCTAATAAAGCTTATTGGCTTTTTATTGATCCGCACATGGATAAGGTTTATGCGTGTATGTATCCTCCTCGCTGACGCCTGATGTGATCGAATGGGAGTCGAAGGCTGTCACATTTATCAAGCAGAATATCTGTGCTTTCTTTTGCCAAACGTTATCGCGTTTGCACGTCTGAAATCGCTGTTGTGTGAACTTGTGTGAAATCTAATTTTCTGCATTTTAGACTTGTACGGGGAAAAACAAGAGTTGATAAACAGCTTTCCGAAAGGCTGATAAAACACATTAAATTCATCCAAGCTGAAACACTGCTCTCAGTAGGGCTTATGAAAAGATATCCCCAGCGTCATAAAAACTCCAGCTTTTGGCAGTTGCCTGATAGTTGACCCTTCTAGCGGTGCACTTAGCCTATTATTTCTAATACCACTGTGCTTAACTGGTCAGAAATACATCCGGCTGTCCGAAGTCCCCTCTGCAACCTCTGACCATTGCTCGAAAAGCACTTGAGCAACTGAGTAAAATGATATCGCTGCAACTTAAGTGTAAATGTCAGTGTTGAGCATATCAGCATTGTTGATGTTTTCTTTGTTCCAATATTTTTGCAGGGCTGTTTTCATCATGCTTGCTGAAATCTCAATCCTCTGTCCGACTCTCCTGACCCTGTGGCCATCTTGCAACTCACCTTCCAAAATTACTTTTGTGCTAGCAGGGAAAAGAAAACTGCATGCTGGTTTGTCCCTCGACACTAAAGAACGGTTCAGAATGCACTGTGTCCATTACCCCAGGTAAAGTGCCCTAAAGTTGGAGGAAAAGTCTGTGCACTGTTTGAGATAAATTAGGCTCAAAAAGGACCAGACTACGGCTCGGGCATCATTGCGTCAAAGGTTACAGATGCAGAGGTAACAGGGTGAAAATCAATTACATGCCTGGTTCACCTAATTGATATCTACCACAGCATGAAGATAACACCCAAAGCATTATATTTGTATTGAGCTCGAGTTAAAAAGCCTATTTATATTCAAGAGGGTGAAGAAAATTTTGATGGGAAGCACAACCTGCAACTCCAAATGTGAGATTAAATTAAACTGTTTATTTAGAGTGAAATGCCAATGACTGGGGCTGTACGAAGGAGCCCAGACGGACTTGCTACAATGCATGTGCAGAGTCTCTTTTATGAAAACCCAGCAGACTACAACATCAAACATCAGAGGCCTCTAATACAATGCTCTTTCCAGAGCTTCTGATCTTGTCTTCAATCAAGTAGCCAAGACGAAGGAGAAGCCTTACACCTCTTTACAGTAGACTCTCATTTTCTCTCTCGCCGAAGATGGTATTGACCCTTCTACAGGGACCCAGAATAGGAGTGTATTATCATGAACATAATCAATACAGCTGCAGAAAGATATGACACAATCTCTTGATTGGACAGGCTAAGAGAAACACAAGGCCATCTTATCACTATGTAGGTCATGTGATCTAGCAAAAGAAGGACACTGGGCCTCATTTATGAAACAAACGTATGACAGAAAGCGGCCGTTTCCACGCAAAACTTGCCATTTATCAATATGGATGTGAGCGGTGGCTACGATCAAATCTCACGTCGGGTCTCAGCTCGTGTACACAAGTTTCTGACCTAACGTGAACTTGCGTGCAGCATAGTAAATCTGGCGGAGATTTAAAATGAGAGCATTTTCTTCATTTAGCCTAGATTATTTTCCTGACCGACAACCGAAGCTCAATCGATCATTAACCGCTAAGATTAGAATGTCAAATTAAAATTAAATTAGAATAGATGGGTGTCTGTGACCCATTTTTTTCCCAGGGCTTTAGCTTTATATGCGCAAATATACTGTAACAGCATAAACAGAACATGAAGGTTCTCACACATCACGCACCTCCAGCGCTTCTGTGAATCGAGAAAAACAGAAATTAAATATAAAATGAATAAAATAAATAGGAAAAAAATATATTTCATTTAAATAATTAACAGATTAACAAATATATCTTTATTAAATCCAACTGATCGTGCAGGCACCTCACGCGCGCACACACACAACATATCATATTGTAGTGTTGCTAACTTGACATTTCAGCCATTCATCATCAAACTAAAATGCAGTCAACCAATGGTCAAATGGTTTAAATGGTCAGCTGTAAAATCAGCGTGCCCAGCACCCAAACACATTTTTTGCGCATGTGAAGGACGCTGTTTTACGTGGATATTGGAACACAAGTAAAATACAAAGCCTTTATTTAGCAAACAAACGTTACGTGGAAAATATGGGAACATATTTGGATTCTTGCCGAATGAGAGATGTGAACCAAGTGTCGTACAGTTTCACTTTTAAATCAATTAATTTTGGCTTGATGTTTGCGTGTTATTTATAATAAGCCACTACAGCCTAATTTGTGTTTTATTTTATAGTTTAATATACAATTAATAGCTACTTATTTTTCATTCTTGTTCTGTTCTGAATAGGCTACCATTAAATTTGAAGAATTTGTTGAGGAGGGAGGGGGAAAATAGCCTAGGCTGTTAATAATATTTGTAAATGTTTCGTTTTATTTACAGATATTTAATATACATATAAATGAATATAATTGTTTGCAATTACGAGGTTAACAGGTGTTTTTGGAGTTTGGAGTTCTCTTTCATGAGATTACTTCCTCTTCTTGGCCGGGTTACGTTTCTCCATGTCGTAAACTCTAGGGGCGAGGATTCTAAACCGTGAATTTTTAGGGCCGTGATATTCAAATGACGATTGTTTTTATCAACGTACGATCATTCGTATGATGGAATTGGCAGCATACAAATGTTTCATAAATCACATGTGAACCCTGACGTAAGATGATTTCTGCACTTGTTTCTACGTTAGATTAATAAATGAGGCCCATTGTGAGGCAATAAATGCATAACAAAAATATCTCTATTAATTCTACTAAAAAAAAAATACATTGACAAAAGCAATTCCTACATAGGCTACAGACATCTAAAACTGATACAAGTATTCTATGATGAATAGGTTTTAAATTTTAGAACTAAAAAATAACTGAACATTTTTTTTTTGGGGGGGGGGGGCATAGAGTCATCTCATAATGACATGTTAATGAATAAAAAAGCTTATAAGAATGAAATTCATGAAAGTAGTTTGACTACTCATTATACTACTATCATTATTTCCTCAGGAAATTAGAACAGAAAAGTACTGCAGTTTTCTTCAAATATTTGGAATTGTAATTATAAGAAATTATTTATGGAAATAGATAGCACAATATATACACTTTCAAAATGTATTCATCAATTCAAAATGTATTATACACCACATTGCATTTTTAGGGTCATTAATTTTTTTAATTTTTTACTTTTTTTGGTCAAAATTTTCAAAATATAAATCCAAAATTAATACAAACAGATACATTTGACATCATATTTTAAAAAGTCACTCTTATGTGACATTACATTGAAATGGATACTCATGATTGTAACTGTTACTGTCAGCAGTGGATAAAGAAATATCATACGTTAGACACTGAGTTTCTGTTTAGCACTTTCCTCCAAGATCAATAGTCCTTTTTTTTTTTTAAATGCAATGCACCCAGTGAGAAGCTGAATTACTTGCCTACATACCTCCTGTAAAGAGCTGTTGTTGAACTTGCTGCAATTTGCAGGCTTTGATTTGCCCACTCTTTGGCTATGTGGGGAATTCAACTTTGAGAGCACTGTGATGAAGAGGAGATAGCGGAAGCACACACGCAAGGAATTTCATTAAATCGACACTCTGTTTTCATTTGCCAGAAACGCAGCTCTTCCTTATCAGCGGATTACCTATGAATGAGCTCTATTCTGCGTCCATCAATCCGGGGAGCTTTCACCTCTGCTCAGAGATCGTGGGGCTAGAGATAAGAGAGTGGGCATGACTATGCAATTACACACTTTATTTTATTTTTCCATCCAGGGTGAAGATGAAAAAAAAAAAACCATCTCTGACTCTAAATCGCATTATCACCGTCAGGGAATTTATGACACGTGTTTAAGATGGAGCGAGGAGATATGAGGTTGGCAAGAGAACGTTTCAGCACAGCTGAGATTCTGAAATATTTCAGAGTGCTCCCGTAGAGAGGTGATCGATGGCAGCTCACAGTGGAGAAAGAAGTAATGCACCCACTCTGAGACAGATAGGGGTGGCACTAGGATCACAAGGGTGGAGTGATAAGCCTTTGCCCTCTTTTCAGGTCGAGAACACACAGTTGCACAGCAACAGCAGGGCTCTTCAAAACACCACCCTGCTTCAATCCGCAGGCAGCTTAAATTCTACCAGGGGCTCCTGTGAGTCAGTCAGACACATGGAGAGGGGAATGATTGGCGTGATACATTTAATGGGATTATAGATTACTATGTGACATATGCAACTTCAGACTCATAAATAGAGCAAACACCCAACCCCAGTGATGCCGTACGTTTCCAAAGGATCAAATAAGGTCAATGTTTGTTCTACTTCCACAAATCATTAAAATGGAAAAGCTATTGAGCTGTTGGCAAGGTGTCAGCAGGAGGGATGGAGAGAGAGGGCCATGAGAAGAGAAAGAGAGGAAGATTTATGCATGACTAAATCAATTGTGAATGCAAATGTGCTGAGAAGCAGGCTTATGTGACCTAGGGAGGAGTCCAACTCCCTCAATTATGCAATTATGATTCATCAAAAGAATTCTCGCTTAAAAACCCGAAAATCAATGATATGCACTGTGCACTGGGCTCCTACAAGGCCAAGATCCAGGATCGAGCACCACGGTAGGGTCAAACAAGCATAGACTGCAACTAAATCGCTCTCCTGTCATTCTATAAGCATAAAAACCACTAGGCGATGGCTGTATGAAAAATCTCTATATTCAATATATTAAAATATTGTAGCTCATTAAAAAGGTGCAGCTTTTTCTTACGATTACACTCCATGAACTTTAAAGAAATTAATCAAACATGGTTTTATTCCATGCATTGGGCTTTCACCTGAAAACTGCTGAGACAGGAGCCCTAAAACTGCATTCTAAGCTAATGAAACATTTACTAACATTTTCATGGCTGAGGGGAATGGAGGCAGCTCATCTATGCGAGACTTATCAGCTGAACAAATCTGTTTCCAATACGCTGCGTCCAGGCTATTTAGATCGGGGGGTGTTTGAATTTTGGTTAAAAATAACAAGCCAGCTGTTACATGGAGAGAGTCTACTGAGGAAATGTTGATTGGACCACACTTTTAATTTATAAGCAGTAGTTGAGACTGGTTAGAGACAATTGTAACAGTAAAAAAAAATAATGTTAACCCACTTTATCTAAAATAAATGCATGCCTAAGCATATACCACTACTACTACTACTACTACTATTAATAATAATAATAATAATAATAATAATTATTATTATTATTATTATTAGGCTGCTGTTTCAGTCAAGAACAACTTTCAGCCTAAATCAATAATGCTCATCTATCTATAAATTACAGAAACGTCTGTCTGTCTGTCAGTCTGTGTGTCTGTCTGTTATTCGCATCTCTCTCGAACCGTTAGTCCGATGGATTTCAAACTTGACAGGTGTCTCGCTACGGGCATGAGTAAGTGCAGTGCCAAGTTTGACGTTGTTTGGATTAGAAATGCAAAAGATATTGTTAAATATCGGTAAAAGAAGCACACACTGGCTTTTGCCGCTCTAGCCGCTGGCCACTCCCCCTCTCAAACTGCACACTGAGTGAGCACAGCGCAGGACCAGAGACAGAGAGGGTCGAAGAAAGCAGCGGAGCTTAAGTAGCGTTTTCTCGGAGTTCACTGTGTAGCCTGCTCTCTGAATCGTGTAGTTCAATTTTCCACATTTATTCTATGTCATTATGTCAGTATAGTAAGGACTGATTTTCCTGCTAAGACAAAACTCACCCTGCAATAAAGCAATAAAATGCACCCTGGACACAAGATCGCAAAGAAAGATCACAGGACATTGTCCTGTCCAAACTTTTCTCCTACCTTATCTCTGCATCCCCCTCTCCCTCCTACCTTCCTCTCCCCTCGAGTCAAGTCACCAAAAGTTCACTAAGAATGTCTATATATCACATATGATGTATCTTGTGAATCTATTGTTTTTCTTTTTCATGTCTGGTATCATTTTAAATGTCTCAGTGCGATTGGAAAAATGGTCTTAATTTCATTGCAGTCATTGGTTTAATGAGAAAGATTGAGAACTTAGGAGAATCCTGTCATGCCGATTTGTTCTGGTCTGGGTTTTTAAGGGTAGGTGACAGAGCAGTCTGGGGGAAGCAGTGTTTTCCCATTGGAAAATACTCACACACCACTGTATGTCTCTGTCAGGAATGCATTGCTTACTTTTAGAGTCATCTTTGAGTAAATGATGTCATGTATTTATTATTTCTGAATTGGCTTTTAATCATTTACTTCTGTAATTTGCATGATACATTTTTACCTGACAAATAAATGTTACATCTTGATTTATTTTGAAGTTTTCTGAAATCATTATTTTAGTAGATTATGAGGAGGCTGGTACTACCGCAGCTCTGTGTCCAGGATAGGTCAAACTAAAGGCGCATATGAACGGAGCAGTTGGCACGTCATCTGAAGACCTTTTGATTTCTGTCTATTACTGACTTGGCAAGTTGTACGGAAGTGGCTTTTTTTGTATGAGTGAGCAGTAGGCAACCGACTTAAGAGGTATTAGCAAACCCTGCACCCTCTGACCAAGATCAGACTGGCGCATTGACTCAGACACGCATTATCCCTTCGCCCACCGTTGGATTCCGTCGTTGGGCCAATGGGTGGTCCTTACAGTATCAGTATTTGCTTTTACCATGCACAAATAAAAATGTCACTGAACTTTTGCTGTGTAATTGTAACAATGAGCACTCAAATACACCAAACCAACAATTACTAAAAACACACACAAAAACTGATTTTGCATGGGCACTTTGCACTGCTCCCTGAATCGACGTGCTTATTCATTTGTGGTTATTAACTGAATCTGTAAGTCAGCTATGCTGTTTACTTCTGAATATTATATTTCATTTTGGTACTTTTTAAGCAACTTCAGATAAAATAAATACTACTTTGAATACAAAGGCATCAAAACTTTACAAATAAAAAGAAAAATATTGGGCATAAAAATAACCTCTAAAACACACGAAAAATTTCACACGAAATTATTCGATCATTCTACTTTTCCTCAGGCAGAAAGGAAACTCTACTGAGCATATGTCAACACTCTGGCTTGTTTGTGGTTAAAGAAATTCAGTGTTACAATGTATTGCTAAAAAGCAAAAGCAGCTCAACAGAGAATTTCGTGACTGTTAGACTTTTCACAATATCCCCCGGTTTCACAGACAAGGCTTAAGCCTAGTCCCCGGCTTAAATGCATGTTTGAGCTGTTTTAACTGAAAGCACCTGCAGTGACGGACATATCTTAAAATATGTCAGTGCCATTGTTTTGTCTCAAGATGCACACACCAGTAATGTTTTTTTCTGAGCCATGTTTCTAAAAACTACTTAAATGTCCTAATTAAACTAAGGCCTAATCCTGGCTTAAACGTACAGTATGGAATTTTTTCTCCACTAGGGGTCGCTAACCTATTTACAATAACAAAGGCGTAGTTTGATGACGCAACATTTGCTAAGAATTATGGATCTTGTCGTCAACATCAAGCCGACCGATCTAATAATGTTTATGGATGACTGAATACATTGATGTTTTATCATGACTGTGATATGAAGCAGTTCGGGATTGCTAAGAGACAGCTATCAGCTCCACACGCGACGCGAGTCCCACAGATATAAAAGGAATAGCAGTTATGGACATTTCATTCTACCGAACTACACGCGAGTGCAGAATTACTACTCACAGGTCAGTTTATTAGACAAATTAAACTTGTGAGGTAACGCAGCGCTGTTTCACTTGGTCTAACATTACACTAGCACACTAAACTGCATTTGAATGTGTTGAAATGTAAGTTATGTGTTAGTTTGTCTGTATGAGACTAGCAGTATGCTAGATCAACATTAGAATAACATACAGATCATATTCTAACATTTTATCATTGTTGAACTATAAAACATTGATTAGTTTTATGTAAATGTGCTCATCTGTTGGAGATGTAGGAGCGGTCGAAGTCTCGGACGTGGAGCTCTCGTTTATATACTGTCTATGGGAGCTCTAGGCATCTCGAAAACACCGCGCTGATATTGATTCTCGTTTTAGTTCTCCTTTTTTATCCAAAGTCTGCTTGCCATGGTCCATAATGTTTGAACGAAACAACAACAGCGTGCAAATAGACATTGCGAACTACAGTGGTCCACGTCTGTCGTCTTGGTTACTATCAGGCGGCTCTGGTTCATAGCTCTGGTTACCATGGCAGCACGAGCGGAAACCAGGGACAACGCGGATATGACGCCACTGACTGCGACAAAACGGAAATAAAGAAACGTGCCGTGTCTTCGAATTAAATTAAAATTTCTCCTGGTTTGAAAGTTGTTGGAAACAGTCGGGATAATGTAAGTACACAACTATAAAAAATATATAACATAGATATAGTGATTTTTGCTATTTTTAAAGCAAAAAAGTTACATATTGTGCCTTTAATCTACGTCATGTCTATGAAACCAGGCCTATATTACGAAAGTGCATGTAGACTAACTAACTCTCATGAGCTTCACTTTGTCTTGATTTTTAACAGTTTTGAAAATAGATAGCCTGTGGGATAAGATGTCGCTTATAAGTATTGCACATTTCTAAGTCAAAACTGAAAGGTCAATAATAACATAATGATTAGAAATGTTCAAAGTTCATTTAATCAATAATTTCTAGTTATTTTATTTTTTGACAGTGAGTTGAGGGAGCAATCATTCCTGCTGACCTAGAGTACTAAAATGAACTCATTACATATTTAATTTGATAACTTCGTCCCTATATCTGTCACTCTCAGTTCTGACATTTTGTAGGTCAGTGGATAAATGTGTGCTCCAAACAATTGTTAAAGTATGATGCATTTGTCCAACACTGTTTTCAGTTTAGGAATCAGCAAACCAAATTTGCAGCTGCATATTTTATTTTATTTTATTTTATTTTATTTAAAGTGGAGGGGACAAAATCGGCCAAGGCAAAAAAGTGCATAAATGATGTCCAAAAGATTGTGCAAAAGAAAATAGATTTGGCCATAATTTTAAGCAGTTAACAGCAAAGCACTTTTGCAGTATGATGAAATGTAATGCATAATGCACAATATTTACATGATGTGCAGACTATTAAGGCTGCTAACAAGCACCAGAACAAAATATAACCATTAGCGGAAAGAAACGTCACAAAACCACAGGAGCAGATAATTCGCCAAAAACCTCAATTACTCATATACTTTAATGAGGATGATGGATCACTACTAAAAGGTGGCATTGTGGGGAAGAGGGGGGTCTGAAAAATGCTAGGCCTGTGCTCACGATTCTGGCCTTTAAACAGAGGCCTCCTGCAGGCTTCAACTCTGATGGCCTCATCGATTTGATGCAGGCGCCCAACAACCGGCTGATATGAAAGACATTCATGTTATGAGGGCTTTCTAGTTGAAGGGCAGCGTTTATGTGGAATAAGAGCCTTGAGGACAATATTTACTTGGCCTCACTTTTAAAAAATGTAATAAAAAAACAAAACAAAGCACCGGCTCTGTTGAACTCTTTATACAAGATTGAATAATGTAATAGTACACGTTCATGTCAGCACAAACCATTCTTGTTTGTGTTGACATGAATGTGTACGATTAGAAGAGGGACCTACATCTTATTCCCAAGGACGCAAATTATGATTAATCTGATTTCACATCATGCAGTGGAGAATATTCATAACAGCCCCATTACTCACTGAGATGCAAACATAAATGTATATGGATTTATCAGCTTTTTGACTGTTTCGATTTTTCAAGGAGAATGGATTGATTTATTAGTGACTGTTGAACATTTTAACTTAGCAGAAATCTATAGGACATCCTTTACAGGAAGGAGGTATCAAGGAAATTCAGATGTTAGAATCCTTCTCCAAAAAGCACTTACATTCAGCCACAAAAGAAATGTATAATGGTTAGCGTATATATAATTGCATTGCAGAATCAATACAGTGCATTGTTTTTGCACGCTAACTGAATTGTGCTGTATTGAGAAGAGTGAGTAGTGCACACTGCAGGCAAGAGAGCACTGCACCAAATCATTTGATTTTTTTTTTACAATCTCAATAGCATCAGCTGTAGGCTACATGTTTTATATCCAGTTAGCATTATAAAGAATAATGAGTCAGTAATGAACAGTTCAACATCCAAACATGTCAGGGCTGTGGGTTAAGAATGAGAACACAAGTGCCACACACTGAGCCAAGGAGGTCCAGGAATCATAATGAACCAGGAATCAGTAATCCATTAGCAGGGCTGTGCGATTAATTGCAATAAATGTTCTATTTCAATTTTGGCTTCCAACAATCATGGAAACAACATAATTGAGGTAGAACGATTATTGTGCCTCTGCCGCGTCCAGCGCACCCTTCACAGGGGTGTGCTTTTGTTCCTCCCTAAAAGCCCAAAAGCCCAAAAACGTAACATTCAAATAAGCCAAACACGCGAGTGTTGTAAAATGCAGTCTACTGCTGCTAAACTGCAGGACGTGCTTGATATTAAACAGTGTTATTAAAAGCACATTAAGCCGCAAAAGAGACACTGTTCCCCTGGCGGCTTTCTGCGTGTGTGCTGGGAGACGGAGTCGGACGTGGGTGAGCAAAGTATACTTTGAGCTTCAGATGTGGGCCTAAACGGTCAAATATACACTAAAATGCCATTTTGGCGACTATTCACGCAAACACAGTCAATCACGTCTTAAGTGAGCGTAAACAGTTGGGAGAAAATAAGATGTGTATCAATATATTAGCTGCACTGCAGCTCTTAAAAAAGCCTAATAAACCTGCAAAGAAAAGACAAAGAGAAAATCACTTACTGCTTGACTGAATAACTTAAGTAGCTTTATTAAGGATTAATCTGTATTTAAAGGGTTAGTTCCCCCAAAAATGGAATTACTCACCCTCATGTCTTTCCAAACCCGTAAGACTTTTGTTCATCTTCAGAAGACAAATAAAGATCTTTTTGATGAAGGTGCCAAGAATATGATCAACATCAACAACAATATGAAATACTACATACATTTTATAAAGTAATCAAATGTACAAAAACACTGCATAGTCTTCACTGTTTCAATTAAATATACATTTATTCTTATTTAAGTTACAAAAGTGATTCAGACAAGAGCAGTGAGAGATTTTCTCTCTTTTGTTGTTTGATTAACATTAATGAAAAACAGCAGCAGGTTTATAGGCTGCTGTCACTTTAAGAGTGAATGCGCGGGTCACTGATATCGTCAGAACACTACTTTTGAATGGACATCAGTGGTTAAATTGCACTGGCCCTGTATCCTTCAGGTGAGGATACAAGAGAGGAAGTTGTTTGATGTGTTTGCACCTTATTTCTTTATTTCGCTCTTAGAAATACAGTACACAGCGGCTCAGAGGCAGGCCTACAGGAGATAAGCTAAGCCATATGAACAGTGCTGAATGAGAAGGCTCTGTAATGACCTCTCTCTTCCTCCTTTATTTAGTTTTATTTAGGATTTAATTCAGGTCAGGGGAGCAAGGATACAAATGACCAGCCAGGCTGCATTCTGATTCACAGTCTTCATTTAGTGTTATCACCGCAGCACACTGCAATATTTGCTTAGTCAAATAAGGACAGATTGGTCATACTGCCACGAGTAAAAGCATACACACACCCGCTGACGCTCAGGAGATATGTTTCCAGGTATTTACTGATTTTTGAGCTATCAATTGATTATAAAACCCTTAAAAGAGGTGGCAAAAAAAAAACATCCCGCAGGTTGTGAAGTGCTTTGCAAACATAATAAAAGCTCAGCTTTTCATTTATCGCCTGACAACAGCAAAGGTTTCTGTGTGAAAAAGCGAAGCCTTTGGGATGACGCCATGTTTCTTGCTCTCCTCCTCCAGCTATGAAATGAAATGATTCCTCATGGTGATAAATGACTAGATCAGTGGACACTGCCTCATGTTTGTTCTAAACTTTATCTCCCACTTGCCTTTTCGGCGTTTAGCAAGAGAAGCAGCTGTAGAATTAATTTGCACTGCCCGATATTCACGTCACACCATTAAAGTGAGAGCTTTATTAGGAATTCACAGTCTAATGCCCACTGGATTTACAAGATGGGGAAAAACAAGTATTAACTGACACCACGATAATATGAATCCTGAACTATTTGAGCTTAAAAATTTATTCAACTCACTCTTCAGAACTACATTCATTTTTCTACTTAAATGCATCTTGAAATGCCTGCATTACTAAAAACGCCTGGTGATCGCTGAGCTTCGGTCCCATGGAGATAACACATGTGACAAACCAGCTAAAGCAGTGTGAAAGCACTGCGCCTCAGAGATGAGTGGGAGAGATCCCTTCTTTAATGAGAGGCCGTGATGTCCATCTCACTGACTGTGACAGCGTTCGCCTGCCATCTTTACACAGAGGGTGATGAATACGCACTATAAATAGTATAGTCTGACTCAGTGTAAATTAATTACTTACGGCAGTGGTTCTCCACCGGGGGGGCTCACTGATCCTCCAGGGGGGCGAGAGATAGCTCGAGAGATAACTTAAATATATTCATATAATTCTTTGATTTTATTATTAATACGTTAAATTAAAAATTTACAAAGCACCACCTCTCTCGTATGTATTTGTTTGTTTCAGAGCAGCCCAAGACGTTTCTCATCACGCTGTGTGAAATACAGACTGAACGGCGGCTCAAAACACTCATCTGCTTCATGAATATTGGATACGCAAACTACATCTCTCCGTTGGATAAAGAAAACCAGTGTCCTTGATAAAGTTTTGATGCATGACGATTGTAATGAAGGTAATGACGATTACAGTGACATACAGGAGTAACATACATTAGGCATGCGCAAACAAACTGTGTATGCGCGCGCTCTCGGCTCACTGATCTGAACAAAGTTCAATATATTCATGTAGTTGTCAAAATTAATGTACTGATTCGTTTTTTATAAAGGATACTCGCCGAAGAAGCGTGCTTTGGAGAAGTTTGTGAGGAATAGTGGTGTTTTGTACACATGTGCATCAGACTCTCCAAACACAGACACGATTAACTGATTTATAGCAATGTTCCGGTTTTGATTTATTGATTCTGGCCAATTACAACTGTTAATTGTATTATGTCCAAAAACCAATAAATGCCCAATATTACATTTTTGTCTACATAAAAATATGTTGTTGTCTACATTTAATATACAGTATGAACAATGAATACTAATTCTGAGATTTGCTGAAGATTACATTTAAAAGTGATATACAGTAGTTAACTAAAATCATAAAAAAAAATTTTTTTGCAACTTGAAAAAATAAACGTTAACTGGAAAACGAAAAAAAGCTAGTTGCCAAGGCAACATTTCTCATATTTAGTTTAACTTGATGTACTAAAATAACTAAAATGACAAATGTATACAAGCTAGGAATATAAAAAAAATATATAAAAACGTCAACAACAAATACTAATACGAGCAAAAATGAAAACTGAGAATAAAAAATTGAATCCAATTCAAAGTATTTATAAAAACTAGTACATATAATATTATGAGAAACTTAATATCCAATCTATAGATATTTTCTGAATCACAGTCTTCAAATATATACACTGTGTGTGTGTATATACTGTATATTTATTTAAATCATTTACATAACGTATACACACACACACAGATATAGATATGAATAGAGAGAGACAGAGTGACAGAGAGAATTGAGAATTGTCTGTCTCTTCCAGAGCTTCAGAAGAGATAAAAATCTGAAATCTCAAACATTTCTCATCAAATTCTTTCATATGTGGTTTTTCTTGGGTCGAACACGGTCATCCAGACACACACACACCGTACAAAGTACCCTACCCCTGTGAACTGCAAGTATAAAGCAGGTATATTGCAGTTTGGATGTGATTAACCTGGCTGGGTTTACCAAAGTTATTCACAGCATATATTTACTTAGGGCATTCAGAAAGAAAGCTTGCCTCTTTCCATCTGTAATTACTTGTATCTGATGATTATATTGCCCGTGTATAGACACCCCAAATCAGAGGCATTTTAGCGTTGTTAGCAGAACTGAGCGGAGTTTTTCAGGTTTAGTGGGCATTCACTGTCACTTGAGTGTTTTAAAGCAGCCAGCTGCAGAACGGCAGGTATCGTCACATTAAATGATCAAATAAACCTTTGGCTGGACAAAGATTAATTTGGCAGCTGTCAAAATAAAAGTAGTCAACATGTCCGCTGTCTGAAACATTACAACGTACCTGATGTCTAACCTCTACGCCAAATTATTTTCCTAGTGGTTCTCAACGGGGGCGTTCAGAGAACAACGGGGGCGTTGGAAGCAAGATTTTTAAAAGGGGGGCATTAAGGTATTCATGGGGGGCGTTCACGAGTTTACACCAAAGATCCAGACAAGATTTAACATGTAATTACTTGCAAAGTAATTGCTTAGCTTGCAACATTCTAAAATCTGCCAGTTTAATGTGACATGTAAGAAGAAGAAGAAGAAGAAAATAAGGACGTGAATAATACACATTATTATTATTATTATTAAAACAGAATGATAATCAGCATACATTCAATAAAGACATTTAGCCCTTTTTTGGTGGGGGTGGGGGTGGGGGTGGGGGTGGGGTATGGGACCTGGATAATGGATAGGGGGCGCTGGCCCAAAAAAAGGTTGAGAACCACTGCTCTAGGCACTATGTCTATTTTCTCTCCTCTCTGTCTCTAAGTTGGATGGGGCTCGAGGCGCTCCTTAGGGCAGTATCACTCATTGTTTTCCTCCAGGGAGCAAGTTTAAGATCTGTTATGACTGGCCTCCTCTGAACCCCGAGCTTCTAATGTGCACAGGGACAGCACACAGGGGCTGCGTATCTTGAGCGGAGAGCTATCAGGCTGTGTTTGGACCATTGCCTCCCAGCTTGTGACACACAACCTAAGCCTGGCAAAACTCTGCATCAATGCGGCACAGTTTGACATGACCATAAACTAGCAACTTAACATTTAGAATTTTTTCAATATAAATAGTATAACTGCCGTCTTTCGGCATTACTGTGTGACAAATTAATCATGGCACTGACTATGCATGCACTTTGCATATATTTAGGTTCATAAATTAATTCCATTATCAAATGATTTTGGGTGAATATTTCCACTGGGCCAGAGCAACATAATAATTTTTGGCACCAGAAATATTTTATGTTGAAAACAGCACCACCTGACATTTGGCACAAGCAAGATCCTGAAGTTGACAGTGATTAATAACCGCAATGTGAACCGTGACACCTCAAACCACCTCTAAGCATGTTTTTATCTGAGTAGATGAAAAATGCATTTTCGACTTTAGCTAAATCAATTTGTCTACATTTCCACGAAAACCGCGCACTAAAAGACAGTATTGTCACCACTCTATAATTATTTGTTAGATCTCAATATTTTATAAACAAGCAAGCAGCTTATCCCTAAAGCTGCAGCGATAGCCTCCGCAAAGCCGACCTAATAATTGTAAGGGCTCAAAAAGCTTTCGGTGATGGAGAGTGAAGCCTTTATGTTTCTATCAGGAAATTTTCAGAAATTAAGGGGTTTTAAGAACATGCTGTCTTGGTCTTCATGCATAAATTAAGTCAGAGGATGCTTACTCTGGGATACAGCCTGGAGGGAGAACTAGTCTAGCACTAAGTGCATGAGGAGCATGAAAGGATAGAAAGATTTTTCCATTTCATCTCTCCTCTGAGCATGATTCTCTCAGTCTGATTTCTGACCCATGCCTCCTCCCTGTGCCAAGAGTGAGATTAATGGTGATATACGAGCAGGAAAAAGACTAGCGATGGTGCTAAGAAGAGGCATGCTGTGTGCCGAGGAGGTGACGTGCCGTCATGGGGTGGACGGGAAGGATGTACTTCAGGACTAATGGAAAGATAGAGGGGGGGAAAATGAAGTCCACATTAGCTGGGAGAGTGACTGATTTAGAAATGGAAGAGTTGCAAGATAGGTGTGTTAAAGTTATATTTGCCATTTAACCCCAAATATGTTGTTGCTAGGTTACAACCAAAAACATTGCGGTGTCGATAGTGAGTGTCTGGAGCTCATTTGTACAGATCCCACTGCCAGACCCCATATCTCACTCACAGCCACCCACCCACACATATGCATTTCACACAACACAAAGCATCGTTTTCACAAAGCCACACAAAAACACATAAAACCGGTCGGCAGAGCTGTTGCTAAGGCATTGGTTTAGAAATTCCAGCACTCGCATTTCCCCATCACTCATTACATTTCCATGCCATCTGTTACAGCACCTTAGATCCCATCCCCCCCCCCGATGGCAAAGCAACCATTCTCATCACAAACATGCTAATGAATCTGTATCCTCACTCCCACCGGTACAGCAAACAGTCAAACGGTTCCTCACTCAAAACAAGCATCATCAGCACAGGGATGAGACATTCTAAGATGAGCCCCATGTTCGTTAGCCGCACGGTGATTGACATAATTACACCCTAGAGTCAGAAAGATAGAGCGAGGTAATGCTATAATGTGTACCTGCCGCTGGTGATTCATGCGCACATTTAGCCTTCCATCATTAGCTGCCTCATCAGCAGAAGGTGGATGCAAAGGTTGTGGGTTTTTTTAATTGTTGGTAGCTTAACAGTAGGAACCGGAGCCTTTGTGTTCTAATTGTAATCTCTAATTACAGTAAATGCTGTTTACAAAAGCGACATAGACACTCAGCGACAGTTTACATTTAACATTTATTCTCCCACACCAGCTACACACTGTCACAAAGTCAACAACATCGACAGCACCAGACCTCTAAACTCCACCCACTCGTTCCTGGTCACCAGAGTACTAATCACCGTCACCTGTCACCAATCTTCACTGATCATCACCCAGCACTATATAACTCTTCCCAATGCAGTTCACCATTGTCTGGTCTCGTTGTTCCCTCAAAGAACACTTACCTGCGCGATTGCTGTGTCTTCAGTCATCTGCTTCCTTCATCCGTCTAACAGTCATCTGCATTGATCTCCATTTCTGAACCTGCAACAGATAAGACCATTACTCATCCAGATATCCATCCTGAACACTATATTCATCAGTTACTCACCTGCTTCCATCGTTGCGATCACATACTTCTGCATATAAACCTGTTGATTACTTTACCTGTGTGAATCCTTCTGTTTCATGACACACACATGAACAACTAACCCCTTTGACATAAAACAAGTTCTTGAAGTACCCCTGAGATTTTAAGTTTATATTTAACTAATTTAACAACATTTGCATGTTGACAGTTCTCTGATGTATCACATGACATGCAGGTGTAACTGAAAATTAAAATATTTAAGTTTAGTTTTTTATTTTTAATTGTATGGTGCACAATTTGGTCAAATATAAGATTTATTATCTTGTTATGTGTTGTGATTCTATATCATAGGAAAATGTTACATTTGAAGTATAATTATAAAAAGACAGAAATATATATTGTAATACAATATAACTTTAAAATAAGAAATATATAGTAATTACAATATTAATATGTCAAATGATTAACTTTCAAATGTTTTTTATTTTGGTGGAAAACTGCTTGATTATTTATATATATATATATATATATATATATATATATATATATATATATATATATATATATATATATATATATATATATATATGCTTTCCATAAGTATTTAACAGTCAATGGATGGAAGAATGATTTGAAGCTATTTGTAAAATCTCTTCAATGGATGTCAGACAGAAATGCCCTGAAACTTTCCGCTTTGGACTTGTTTATGTTATTAGACTAAATCTAAATGCCTTTTGCGGCTAAGGCAAAATCGCAATTCCAGTGTTATCCTGATTAATTGTGCAGCCCTTTTTAATTTTAATTTTACATTTTATGATGCAATTAATTATTAGCCTTTCATTAACTCCCTGGGAAACATTGGACTAGAGGGACAGGCAGACCATAAACTTAGTTTAAGAGAAACTTCAACCAGACAGACAGAACCGGAAAGGGTTGCAGTCAAACAAACACGTCCATTTTTTGATCCACAAACAGTTGCTCCCACGTAGTTAGGGTGTCCTTAAATGTACTCGCATTGAATTGTTCAGAGAAGTCTGACAGCTTGAATGAGAGCCGAATATGCGTGCGAGGGGGGAATCCCTGTGGACACGCAGATGAATTATGTAAAAACACATTCAAACAGATGTTAGAAGTCTCATGAAAAAGCCAGATTGTCTCTGAACATTTTGAATGTCTTCCCAACATCCGATTAAATCCAAAGCGAATAGAATATGTCAAGCACAGAACAGATCTTTGGCGCGGTCTCAATATTTTAGCTCAAATGAGAATTCAGGGGTCCAGATTTCCCTTTACAAACACTATAGGCACATTATACACACGCCTACCATGCAAAACAGCTCTGAAAGACAGCAACAGCCAGCTCTTGTTTCTTATTCATGCGTCCCTGGCTCCAGACTTGAGCGGGATTGAGTGATGAAGTACACTACAGCCTCTCCAGCTTGTACTGAGACAACAAGCTGCTCCCAGCTATTAACACTATTAAAAGGACGTCCAGATTGCCATTGACATTACACACTCTTACTCAATTTGGTGAGTGAATCACATCAACTGAATAGTTAATTGATGTAAAATTTCCATATTGTGCACATCTGTGCAGTAATTGCTAGCATTTCTAACCAAATTATGGAAGATAGCTGATTTATAATGTTTTTCCACTAGTGCTCAACACACCATTTACAAGGGCTCTAATTAATGTTCCAACAGTTTTGATAATGAGGGGGGGGTCTCTCCATCACGCCATTCGCACTTCTCTCGACTCGCACCCAAACCATTTTCATATCAGGCACCACTCCAAGATAAGCATACCCATCAATCTTAACAGCCCTAACAGCATATTAGCTACAAATATAAGTGAGGGAAATGCGTAGAATGCACCATATGTCATACCATCAGAGTGTTGAGTAGAGTGTGTTGATCTAAACTTGATGTTTGACATTTGAAGGTAGTGTAAAGACGAGCTTGGAAGGCTGCACACACTGTGACTTTGTGCCAAGCTAGTCTTGTGTCATAGTACATATGTTGATCTCCTCAGAGTTCTGAAATAAAAAATCTGAACATTTTCAAGTTAAGCAGCCAATATTTCGATATCATTGCTAGTGCTAGCTAATTATTATTTATATATATTTTAGGGGTGCACCAATATGAAAATTTTGCCCAATACGATAATTCTGCCTATTTGAAAGCCAATAACCGATATATTGACCAATAAATCTAAATCAAAAGTTTTATATAATTTTTGAGAGCCTGATTACAAAAAAAGCATCACCATTAAATCCATGTCCCAAGCACACAATTATAATGATGTTCTCATTGTAATTTTATGTAGCCTATATGACAGACTTGCACTGCACATGTTGCACTTAACTGTATTTTTCTTTTTGAAGTAATTCCAATCATATCAAGCAATTCAATACCATCTAGGGGTGTAACGATACCTTAATTTCACGATTCGATACATATCACAATACTGAACTCACAATACGATATTATTGCGATACTCCAAGACATATAATAAAAGGTTAAGAAAAAATGTACTGTTGATTAAATGCTAAATTTGATATAACATTGTGGGTGTAAATGAATAGGCTTGGACAATGGTGACACCAGAATAAATATATTCATGATTCTGAACCTGAAAATACAGAATTATTTTAGACGAATATGCTTGCACTCTGTCACTGGCTAGATATATTTAAAATAATGTAGGCCAGTTTTTACTGGTAATATAAGACTTATAACATAAGCATTATCAGGACCCACTAATATTCCCCCATTATTATACATTATATTCAACATAATATATTGTAGTTTAATGTAGTACTGACTCTGAAATTTTTTTTCTCACAGGGTAATTTTTATTTTGGGTGAACTATCCACGATACATATTGTTGCATTTTTGTATTGCGATATATTGTGACACGATATATTGTTACACCCCTAATACCATCATTGCGAACAGTGCGCATCTGAAGTGTCTCAGCTGAAGAAAATAATCCATTTTTTATCTGCTTTAAGATTTCGGCCAAATTTCTTATCGGGCCAATAACGATACCATTAAAAATTAACATATATCGGCCGATATCGATATGGTGGCCGATATATTGTACATCCCTAATATATTTATTTTTTAATCTGATTTTGAGCATGTTTGTGTATAATGAACTATGATATATCCTACTCTGTTATGATATGTTATTTCATAATCCAATATTGAAATGACTAATTATTAAAGTCCGATATTAAACATACCGATGAGCCGATAACTATTTTCATGCAATGCCGGATAACTGATACATTGGTCAATATTAAAAATACTATTTCAATTAAATAAATTAAAATTAAATTACTTAAAACTAAAATCGATCATTTTAAATGCAACAAGTGAATTTAGGCAAACTTTAAAATTATAGTAAGAATTAAATTTTATAATTTTATTACAATAAAATTATAGTTATTATAGTAACTTTAAAATTATAGTAAGAAAAACAATCATTTTGAGATTTCATAAAGATTACTTTTAACAGCGTTATAAAATTATTTGTGTTTTTAAAGATTAATTTTAAGCAAGCATTTGAAGTTGACAAAGGTAATCAAAATATATGTAAAGTGAGCATGCACAACTAATTATCCAGTCAGCATATATATCCAATATTGACCAAAAACTAGCTGGAGCGAATGTTCATACTTATAAATGTAAGTAAAACATGAACTGTTACCTGATTTATGTATAACGAATGCTTCCTGCATTATTGCAGGATGTGTGCAGGTCAAGAAGTTCCATAAACGAAACATCTCAGACAGCGCGTGAATACTGAATTGAATTCACACAAAATTATGTAAAAACGCCTGTATTGGCGAGTATCCTAGTAAACAAAGTCGGTTATATCTCAAGTGAACGTAGACAGCATATTCTGTGTGTTCGGTCTTAAAGGGGCAGCAGTCTAATAAACCTGCTGCTTGTGTTTTAATGTAAATCAAACAAAAGACAAATAAATTACTCACTGCTCTTGACTAAATAGGCTACCTTTTGTAACTTTACAAAAATATCCATCTATATTTAATTTCTAAAGTAATGAATATGCAGTGTTTTTTTCACATTTGATTACTTTATTCAAATTTCTGTACCTGTTAGATCTACCTGAAAAACTCTAAAAACACTGTTTATTTCATTTGTAGCCTTTCTTTGTTCTATTGTATTTATTTGTGCTATTTGTAATTTGATTATTTGTTCTTATTTTATTACTGACTGCTTACTTGTCTTTAATAATGTTTTAAATTCGCATAATTAGGCTGGTAGTTTTTGTTGTATCAACATTGGAATAAAGAATTGATATTTCACTGTTGTCTAAACATTTGTACCACTGACCCAATTCTCAGCACTGAGCCCTGCTGGAGCAGCTCTAAATATGTGCTGTGCAAATAAATGAAAGATAAAATATGATAATAGAATAGTACTGTAATAGAATGAACAGAGAAAGTAACAGAAGCTCTAAATGCATTTTAGCAGGCTTAATTACGCATGGAAATATATATTTAATTAACAAATTAAACCAACTAATATGTTTTATATTCTTTTGGTTTCTCTACTAATACATTTAAAAAATTACAAATGCAGTGAAAATACAGATATCGGTTACGGTATCGGTATCGGTATCGGTATCGGCGAGTACCAAAAACGAAAGTATCGGTATCGGACTCGTTCTGAAAAAAGTGGTATTGGTGCATCCCTACCATCAACATAAACTTAATATCTCAAACTAATGCTTGTCAACTGGCAATATAGCATGCAGTATCACTGCATGAATGTGATGCAATAAACTAAAAAACAAGGAGATAAAAATACGTTGCATTCTCAGCTGTTTTCACAAGAGGCGCTATAGCGGTTGTTAGTGTAAATGTATTTTATTGAGTTTTCTTTTCAGATTAACTACTATAATAATGGTGCAGCAACAGTGTGACAAAAAATGTTACTCTTATTTTAGGAAAACATATGCAGACTTGGTGCTCTGCTCTTTTTTTGACTGCTCGCTAGATGACTTGTGTTTGTGTGTGTGTGTGTGTATACTTTAATATCTCCCCCCTGTTCCCACGCCACATCGACTTTTGCAATCCAGTCCTCACTTTAATGCACACAATATGCAAATCACAACACCTATAGATCTTGGCTATTGAATTACCACACATTAGTCTGACTGTGTGCTCTGGAAGCTGCTCTTTCATATTGCAGTGCAAGGCTGCCAGTTGGAGGGGCTTTGTGTATTTGGGAATGTCGCCTGATTGCACCCTGTTTGCGCAAGGCCCTCCTACGTGAGATAATGTCATCAAAGGCTAATGAGCTGTGAGCAATGCACTCTCATTATAATAACACCAAATAAAAGGAGAAAGCTACGGCTATTAAAGGTGAAATAGGTTAAACAGCACGTTCTGAAATTATGCTAATATTCCATCTCTAGATTAAGAAGTCAGAGGGTGACAATAACCCTTCCAATTGGCTCATTAAACCCTGTGTCATCCAATCACAGTCAGAGGAATGCTTGTGGCATCCTAACGGAGACAGCGAGGTGACACTAATGTGACATGTGTGGGGAGGTCAGGAAGTTGTCACGCTCTGAGTCAATAGCGAAGCTGCGGGCAGTCAGTCGAAGGAAACCCTTCACTTGAACTTGCATGATATTATACCCATGATGCCATTATTGATCCATCACATACAATTTGGACAATATAAGACCTGATGGCCAGAGGGAAAATACAGGATGCAATTTTGTGTCATTTTTTGGTACTGCAACACTTAGGTAGGATGCACGCTGGGCAAATTTGACCTCATCCTTTCTTCAGGGTAATTCTTGGCACAAAATGTGCAGCGCGCCATCTTTGTTCTGCCACCTAGTACTATTCAGCCTTCCGTCTGGCCCTCTCGCTCTCTCCAAGACACATTAAAGCATGCGTCTGTTGTCAAATGCACCCCCTAGCCTTGTTATTTCAGCCATGGATGGTGTTACAGCAAGTGATGAAGGCCAGCTCAGCCAATGGTTAATGCTTCAAATAAAAACGTCGCTCGGTCTCGATTCAAGAAACAGAGGTATTGCCACGAATACTAAGCTGGCCCCTGCAAAACACAAGCTAAAGTGACTAGGTCACACTGCAGTCAAACCTAAAGATTAAACAAAGCTGAAAGTCACACTAAAATAAAGACGACTCGGCATGTATTTTCCGATTTTAAAGAATTCAAGAGGGGTTTATAGCATTTACCAAACATGTCACATCACAGCAGCCAAAGAGCTGCGAGAGGCTGGTTTTGACAACTTAGTATGCAGTGCAGTCAGCCCATTTTACATTATTCATCTCTTTGGAGGATACGCCAAGGAGGCTCAAAATACCCAGTACCCTACATAACCCACTTACTGAGAGATGACGGGGACTCAGAGGTGCTCTTTCTGATTGTAGATGACAAAAAAAGGGGTTACTCCTGGCCCCCTTAGATCCTGAACACATCTTTCAAACTACTTAAATACTGCCTCAGGTTCTTAATTCGTTGTAGCGAGAACTGATAACTCATCTCTGAAGCCCACGCGCTCCTGCCTCCTGCATCGCCAACAGTCATGTTCTAACAGTTCCCCATGACTTTTCACTTCTTAGTACAGAGTCATTCTTCTTTCCCATTCACTGTCTATTCAGCTGCATGTCATTCGTCCACTTTGCTAATTGGTCATTTGCTTACAGATCAATTGCATTAAATGCAGAAATTGCATTAATGCAGTATAATGAAGTACTGCTTTGTATATAACTGTCTCATACACTGATTGCACCAGGCTAATTCACAAGCTGCATTTAGTCAGCAGAGGCATGGAAGGCAGTTCCTCCTCAAAAAAAACAAGACAATATTCCACATAACAAAAATAAAAATGCCAATATTACGAAATGTGCAGTATAAATTACTAGTTTTTCTAAAATAACACTGTCCAACAGCAACACCAGCAGTTAAAGTTACTTTGTCTCTATTGCCTCCCCTGAGCCCATTGAGTTTTAACAGACCCCCTAAACTGCGTGCCGTGGGTTTGGTGGATAGCCTAATGGGAAGACTAATTCAAAATTAAGTAATGAACTCACCCACTAGGATATCACCGCTTTATATCACGTCAAAATCATTCTTGAAATTACTTGAAAACATAATATGTGAGGGGTTAGTGAATTGAAAAGGTGCGTCTCTGTGTCTGTGACATTCATGAACCTGCAGTGTTTACTGAGTTTTGATGACTGATGATTTGAAAATAAGTTGACTATGAAAAAATAATTTTACTGTTTATGTAGTTATTTAAAAATAAATGTAAAAATGCTCAAAAAGCTTTTAAAACTTGACTAGAAATACACTTTTTAATAGAACATTAATACAATACATAATAGAATTGTATTACTTAGTGTTGTTGTTTTCTTGATAGTGTAAGTAATGTTTATTTAAACTGAAAATGCATCAACATTAAGTGTAACTGAAATATTAATTTACATTAAAAAGCAAATAAGAAAAAAAAAACAGTGAGTACTTTGCCTCCTCATTTCAGAACACCACAGCACCCCTCAATATAGCATTGCCTTATTCAATGCAACATTACATTCACAACACCTGATACAACAAACAACAACATAGGCCTATGCTACAAACACAATTTTAAACCCAATACTATCACAAATTCTTGCAATTTCGACAAACCTCATTTATAAGCCAGTTAGATGACCTTGGTCACAACAAAATCAACAGAATTTAACAGAAATGTTCAACAAAAAAATCCAAATTCTTTTGTTTACTGGGCATGTTAACAGGGATAGACTGGTCAAGTATTTTCCCGGTGAACAGGCGCACTTGTGTAGGCCTACTTGTGAGCTGTTACTCACAAACGCATACACTTTTAAAGTGAATTAGTTTATCAGCATACATGGTTAAAGACCGAACACAGCAGCTATACAGTTAATACTGACAAAGAATAGAATAGAATAGAATAGAATCGGGCATTTATATAGCGCTTTCATATGTACTACTGTACACCCAAAGCGCTTTACAATCATGTCAGGGGATCTCTCCTCAACCACCACCAGTGTGCAGCATCCACTTGGATGATGCGACGGCAGCCACAGTACAACGGCGCCAGTGCGCTCACCACACACCGGATATAGGTGGAGAGAGGAAAGAGAGTGATAGAGCCAATTCAATGTAAGGGGATTATTAGGAGGCCATGATTGGTAAGGGCCAATGGTGTGTGGCCATGACACCGGGGTTACACCCCTACTCTTTACGAGAAATGCCATGGGATTTTTAATGACCACAGAGAGTCAGGACCTCGGTTTAACGTCTCATCCGAAGGACGGTGCTCTTTGACAGTATAGTGTCCCCGTCACTACACTGGGGCGTTAGGACCCACACAGACCACAGGGTGAGCACCCCCTGCTGGCCTCACTAACACCTCTTCCAGCAGCAACCTGGTTTTCTCAGGAGGTCTCCCATCCAGGTACTAACCAGGCTCAGCCCTGCTTAGCTTCAGTGGGCAACCAGTCTTGGGCTACAGGGAGATATGGCTGCTGGCTATATCTCCCTGTAGGAGAACAGGAGAACTAAACAGGAGAACTAAATATTGCTTATTACAACATATCCGTCTATGCTATAACCTTATGCAGCACAATATTATATAATGCATTGATAATCATATGTAAATTAGTAAGATTAGTTTTACTTACACTTTCCTCCCGGCTTATTTGAAGGTGGACAGTGTTGTCTTTTCCAAGACTGAAAATACATTGCGCATGCGCACTCACTGCACACTCGGATTGATAGGTCAGATTTTCAGATCACCTAGTTCAGGGGGTTTTCAAATCTGTCCTGGAAGGACATCTGACACATCCAATTCAGTCTCTACTAATGAGCTGATGAGTTGAATTTAGGGTGTGTTAGATAAGTAAGACATAAAATGTACAGTGCTGGGTGTCCTCTAGGGCAAAAAACCTAGTTGACAAAACCAAATTTATATGCAAGTAGCCTATGCTTGTTAGTGATAAGCGGTAGACAGTGGTTGAATTCAGAATAACGTATCATAATATTTTTATTGAGCCACATGACAGAAATAATAAGAGTATGCTACTAGTTTGGAAATTCTGATAAAAAAAATTCCCAAGCACATTTTCCCAATTCCAAACCACATCAATCTTATAACTATTAGTATTTTGTAAATAATTATTTATAAGTGATATATAAAGGGCTGGAAGGTAAAAATGCCTTATATTCAGATGTGCATAAAGCAGATTTTCTTTTACAGGTCAAATGGGCCAAAAAAGGCATTTAACTTTTACTGAAATGTCAAAAGATTATGTTGCCCATGAGAGGCATGTAATACTAATGCAAAATACAAAATTTTGCTAAATTGAGGCGTGACCATTACAGCGAAATGCTCATTGGGTCAGCAAGGTCACACAAAAAAAAAGCAGGTTGAGAGAAAAGAAGCATGTTAACTACAAAAGACTTTAAGGGCTTTTTCAGACCTGTAGATTGTTTGCTTTGTTCCAAAACAGGGACTTAATTTGTAATAATGTAGTATTGTCTTCTTGGTTCAATTCGCTTTCACAAGGCAACATTTTTAAAGCATACCAAAATGTGTATGTAAGTCACATGTGAGTAAAACTTTCCTCAGGGTATTGCTCAGGGTTCATCTGTTTACGTTCCTCTGCGTCATCCATCAAGATGGATGGACAATTTCACTCATTTTCAATTTCACTTTCACTTTTATTGAAATTCACGCATTACCAACTCTTTAGTACCACATTAAATATTATGGAAAATAACTATCAAGTCAGAAATTCTAAAAATTATAAATTGTAAGAAATAAAAAGGCAACAATTTGAGACCAAAAACGCAGCATGTAACTGTAAGAGTTTTTAAAAAACTGACTACGCGCTTGTTTGTAAGGAAGTTTGGGAATTATTAACTAATTTCTGTGTCCAAGGCTGTCACGTCACGTCAAGTGACAAAAGAACGAACGACTCAGAATCAGACCCGAAGACTCGAGAGGTGAACTAATCATTTCTCTTTCCGGTACAGACAGCATAGCCTCTATGGGACTGATGGGAAAAACGAAAGACTCGACCTGAACCTGAAGACTTGAGAATTGAACCAATCATTCCAGTACAGAACCTATAGGATGTTGCGCATGCGCAGTCAACAGAAAAAGAACGAATCACTCTTTGAGACAACTCTGTAATCCCGAGTGATATTAAAGATTCATTCATGACTGACCCATATAGCCTCCATAGTTATTTTTTCTTAGTTTCCATAGTTGCTCTTGTTGGTTACCAAGTCAACTAATCACCTGCACCTGCCTATCATTTGTCCCTTGTCATCTAGTGTATCTAAACCCTCAGTCATCCTCTGTTCAGTGGCTTTTGTCATTGTTTCATTAGGTTAAGATAGGTTGAGAGTGACTCTTGAGGTTCAAGTCAGACAACAGCGTTGGTGGCGAGGGAATCATGGTGTGAGCTGCTACTAACAATAAGCAAGATACCTTTCAGGGGGGATGGACTTAAAATAAACTCCCAAAACTTACTGCCAGATTCTGGGAGATAAATTCTTCAAACCGTTGTACATGAGTATGTGGTGCTGGTCCCTGAAGAGTCACTCTCAATCTATCTGTCTATGTAAAGCCTTTAAAAAAAACCCTGTTTTCATGTATTCCACAACACCTGACACCTTATACTTCTGAAGACTCCAAGTAGACTGCAGTTCTGGAAAATAGTGCCAAAATGGTGAATATGATATGATGAATATGGTCAAAAGGGTTCCTGATGGTTTCACACCGAATTCATATGCAGTTTTCTTCTCGATACGTTTTTTTTTTTGACCAAATGAGCATTTTGCTCTCCAATGTTCATGCCTTAATTTTGCAGTTTCTTGTATTGCATTCTTCACATAGGCATTCAATAACTTTTGACTATTCAGTGTGAGTAAAATGAGCTCTTTTTGGCCCATCTTACCCGCAAGAGAAAACCTGGTTAATAGTTATAGGCCAGTTTTTCCACTTCCAGGCTCTTAAACAGTTATAAATGATTTAATTACAAGTAGTTATTAAGATAGATGTGGTTTGGAATTGGTCAAATGTGCTTGGAAAAAAAAATGAAGATGATATCAACGTAGGCTACGCACTATAAATGGGTTTATTGCGATACGGGAAAAATCCACACCGTCTCTTTCACTTTTCCAACTGGGCAGAAACAAAAGAGAAAGTAAAGTGCAAATTATATGAAAGAAAGAGAGAAACGAAATCCATCCCTTGGAACTGTTTGTTTTTTCTTTTCTTTTCTTTTTTGTAATTTGGGAGAAGTGAATTTGAAAAGTGAACATTGTGTAAATGTTTTCTTAAATACCTTTGAGCTAAAAACCTTCAATTTGTGAATGTGTCATTCAAGTCCATATTCTATGTGGGTACTGGACGGCATTCATTTTGTGTATCGGTGGTTTATGAGCTATTTACCGGGAAACTGAAATTGATTATATATATATATATATATTTTTTAACTTGACAAGTTTTGACTTGTCTGGCGCCGAACAATTTTATTCAACTTACGTTTATTAATTCTTCCAATTTAATTTGGGGCAGTCACCATTACAGTTTGCTTAAAATAAATGATAGTTTTAATAGTTTTAGATGTGTAAAATGTGACAGTGTGCGCTGTGCAGTAACATAATTCTGTATTTTCTGCATTCCAGAATTATGTGTTTCCATTGCCCTGTGCATGGGAGATCAACAAATGATTGTACCAAGCATATTCAAAAGCATTTACTTTGAAACCAAACTTGCAAAAAGTATGTTTCCTATCTAGACAATTTTGAATTGGGGAGAATCTGGTCAAATGAGGCAATTTACACACAAATTACTCCTAATGCAAGGAGAAATTGGACCGATGTAATACTGATATACATCATTATCTACATCATTTCTCCATTCAGCTGAAATAAGAAATTCTTGAACATAGGGCCATAAAAAATATGACCAGGAAAAAAACACACAGTCCAATTCCAGTGGACCTTCGGGTCATCCTAGTTCAAAGACCAGGCTGTATGTCTGAATTGAAATTATAGAGGTTAAAATAAGCTCATTATTTATTTATTTTTAACTTGAAACCATGGCAAGTTATAAAACCTTTTAGAATCCATAACAGCTCTTCAACTATGCTATTTTTTCACAGTAGTTAAATTAACTTATGACCTTAATTGATTTTAAATGTCTTATTTCTTTATTATGCCTGTATAAAGCTCTTTGAATTGTCCCTGTGCATGGATTACGTTATATAATTAAACTTGCCCAGGGTATGCTATTCCTCTCTCTATATGTGTGCTGTAGGTTCATTCCTTTCTTGGACTGAGAATGGCAAGACCAATGCAAACACTGAAAGCTACTCTGACAATAAATGTTTTTGACTTGCACTCAAGCCCATAGTGGGTTTCCATGGTGATGCTCTCACCTCTCTCCCACTGTCACAGTAAGGCTGCAGAAACAGAAGTCATTGACATGTTTTGCATAGTTGCAGCTCGCAGGAACACGAGCCCGCCAGTATCCGGCTAAATAGAAACGGATGAGCAGAGAGGGCATAAACCGAACGGTTTCAGCTCAAGACTGATTTAACCTCAGACATCATGCTTCAACTCCCACTCACTGAACTTTTGCTTCTCTCTCCTCTGATCGCACACAAAGAAGGGGCGTGTTTAGGAGGATTCATCGCTCTGTTGGACGCCAGACCTCTGTTTCTGAATCGTGACTGTAGGAGTGAGATGGAGTCCATTGGAGTTTGCATGCCGTGCATGTGAAAAAAAAAAACATACCGAGTTTACTGTAAAATCACACTTGGGTCGTGGAAACTCCCACTTAGCACTAACTATTGGCTCCTTAGAAGCAACATTATTCCCTCAGACAGAGAGACTGACTTGACTTGACTTGACTTGACAGACTTTATTGTCATTCAGTATACAACAAGTGTGTACAGAACGAAATTTCGTTTGCATAGGCCACAGTTTTTACAGTTTCAGTACAATGCAAATGTTTATGCAAAAAAAAAAAAAAATTCTGTAAGCAAAATATAAATAAATATACAAATAGCAGAATAGATTAAATATTAAATATACAAATATCTAAATAGATGTATGACAGCAGTCTAGTGTAAGACCAGCAGCACTAAGTATTATTTTTTAAGTGTTCAACAGTCTGATGGCTTGGGGAAAAAAGCTGTTATAGAACCTGGTGGTCCTACACCGCATGCTGCGGAACCTCTTTCCGGAGGCCAGCAGAGTAAACAGACCATAATGGGGGTGAGAGGAGTCGCTGCAGATTTTTCTGGCCCGAGATGCACAGCGGTTCTCTGCAATGTCCTGAATGGAGGGGAGAGAAGTGCCGATGATTCTCTCTGCTGTCCTCACCACTCTTCTCACATCCTTCCAGTCAGAGGCACTACAGCCTCCACACCACACTGAGATACAGCTGGTCAAGATGCTCTCTATGGTGCTTCTGTAAAATGTGGTGAGGATAGGTGGGGGCAGATGAGCTCTTCTCATCCTCCGTAGGAAGTACATCCGCTGCTGTGCCCTCTTCACCAGTGATGCAGTGTTTACAGACCAGGTAAAATCGTGTGTGATAAGCACCCCCAGAAACTTTGTACTGCTGACCACCTCCACGGTTATGTTGTTGATGAGTAGTGGAGCATGGCTGGGCTGGTTCTTCCTGAAGTCGACAATGAGTTCTTTGGTCTTGTCGACATTCAGGATCAGGCTGTTGTCTCTGCACCAGCCCACCAACTGCTCCACCTGAGTTGAATGGCATCGAGCTGCACAGGAGATGGCCGCGACATCTACAGACAAAAACGTCTGCGACTCTGACATTTGCGAGTGAAGAAGCTCCAAGCAAAACCTATTGACATGCACGCTAAACCCCTGTGGTCCGCTGTTGTCTTACAGCAGTTGGCAGGTACAGACGAGTGTTTGCAGACAAAGTCGACACCCGCCTTTCCTTTTCATTATTTATTTCATTTCAAGTGCCAATCAGGCACTGGTGTATTGACAGGTGGCAGGAGTCAGCAGGGGGGAGGCTGGGAAGCTCTAGGAGGTGCATGGATGCTGGTTGATTGGATCTATACTCAGGGGCAGAAAGAGACGATCACATAATTGTGGAAATGCTTCAGTGGGAATGATACATTGTGAAAAATATGCTTCAAGTACACATTTCAATTAATATTTATACAATTTAATGATAAAGTTTCACTATTCACTTTTTTCACATGAGGGAAAGCAAAAACTATGCAAATGTCTTTGAAATATTTAAAGTCAATATTAAATCAAATGGACAATTCTTATTTTTCTAATGAGATACAGCAGTAGCTGTTAAATTATTTATCAGTGCACATCATTATTCATTTTTAAATCATGTGCCCTCGTAGTCTTTAATCAAAATAACTTCCCCTCCCTCTTGCAACATCATCTCTTTTCTGATATTACCCTGATATTGTTTACTGTTGCGAGGGCGGGACAACCTGTCACTTACATGAGGTTTAAGCAATGGCAAACCACAACAAGATCCAATCAATTCCAGATGGACAAAATCAAGTCCCACCCTATTTTTGTCTCGTATATACGTCACAATAGGGGAAAAAACTTCCGTTTCATTCTTACTTGATGAAATAATTAATATTATTATTAATAATATTTTCTAAAATTTTATTTTGGGTATAACAAGAGTAACAAATAACAAATAATCTGATGTCACTAGCATTTAAAGTCCCCCTGTAGTCAATAATTGTCTCCCTTAAAACTCCTCACCAAAATGGCATATTTAAACATTTGTCTTGTGAAAAAAAAATTATTCATGCCTTAAAATAGCTTGAATGTTACTCTACACCCTTGCTTCATTTAGTATACACGGATCCATAAATATGCAAATTAGTCCCACCTCCACTTACCCGCACCAGCTCAGAATACCTGACCCACTCGGTCAACTTTACTGTAGTAAACGCTGCACGATGGAAAATGGAAATACTGGTTTAATTCAGCCATATATGTTTGAACCAGAAACTGATTCAGAAGAAGAAGTAGAAGAGTGAATTATACACTTATATACAAGTTGATGTATCAGAATGGTAATGCGTTTTATTCGTCGCTCTCTACAACGTCGGACACATAACGATAATGAATATGACTAGCCTTTTGCTTGACTGCGTTATCAAACAGCTAATAATGTGTTGCTAATGTTACACAAACATTGTAATGTTCCAGTTCACCATCTCAGAGTCAGACAGCTGCCTTCTAAAAAAATCATCATCCTTAGAAACGCTTTGAACAACTCAGAATCTCAGTGGAGAAAGACATATAGTTCGTCATAACATCGTAATATACATCATATACATAATTCACCCGCTATATTGCTAAATGTACCAAACTTTTCACATCAACAGAAATATACCAGAATAGCCTGGCTTCTCTTGAGACTCACCTGCTTCGCAACATAGTAAATGATAAGCTAAAGCCCTCCCACACATTGACGTGATTGGTTACAAAGTAATTTGTGACATCAGAAACACCGGCGATTTCAAACTGCGTTCTTTAGATCACTGCAGTTTTAAAGAGAAAATACTCAGCAATGGTGTTGACTTCTGAATTGCACATGGTTTGTCTTAAAGCATATTAAAAACACCACATAGACATATAAACAACATTAAAAACTAGATTTTCACCACATGGGGTCTTTAAAGTAATCACTTTGGGGACCAGCTTAAATATACTTAACAATGAGGCGTAAGGTTGCTAATGGATTTACACTACTGGTCAAAAGTTTAGAATAATTACGATTTTTTTAATATTGTTGAAAGAAGTCTCTTATGCTCACGTAGGAAGGAAAATAACACCACTGGCCAATGTTTTAGTCAAATGCACACAGGCTGTGTGATGTCAAGAATATTTTGTGCAGTTTTTTTATGATTCCATGAGCTGCTGAAATATTCCCTTTTGAAGTGAGTCAAGGACACAATGTATAAGCTTAACATTTTCACACACTCTGTAAATTTAAATCCACAGCATGTCAACAGACCTGCACCAGAAACGAGTGCATCAGCAGCTACTCTTCCAAAAGCCCCATTTTCCTCCATTTGGTCACATTTACAGCCTCATCAAATTGACGGTCACGGTTGTCTAGTAAGGTAACAAAGCGCAATACAAAGCCACCCCAATGCTCTGGAAGACAGTAAATACAAAGACAGATCTGCCTTCACTTGCCATTGCATTTCACATTATATGTGCAATCATGTCAGAGGTAATTAAACGTGGGAAGAATACAAATCAGATTATTAAGGATACTGGGGTGGGCACAACAATCAGTCCAGTTTAGTATCCCTACTTCAGTTAGAGAACAAACTTGAATAAACATTGTTCTTCAGTGGGCGCTGTCACTTCCAACTTGCAATTTAATTACTGCAGGAACATAAGCAACAACATTGTTAGAGTAACACAAACTTATTAATAGAAAACGACTACCAGTCGGTCTTGAAACAAGTTGTTATTAATGGTGCCGTTCCTCCAAGGGATTTTAGATTTCACCCTTCTTGTTCACGCAGCCTGGAGCAGACTAACTTGTAGAGGATAAGGAGGCAATTAAAACACACAATGTCAATCACCTGTTGTTCTAGAAAGTGGGGCAGAAATGTCAGTGATAAATAATTAGAATGGTGCCAAAAAATCTTCACAGACTCTCACTGTCAGTAGCAGTTTGCATTACATGCATTTGTGTCACTTTCCAAGAAAACAAGGGCAACGCCGTCCAGTGGAACTCATTGCTATGTAGAGCTTGTGAAGCCTGGGGATTTCTCTGAACAGCTCACTATCCCAGTTTAGCTGGACCCAGGCTAGACTGCAAACAGCATATTTTTCAGTGGTCAGATGAGCTAAATACTTATGTTAGGATGGATGTTTACTGACCTTTGCAGTGCCTTTAACTCCTCTTAAAGCTGGTTTCAAAACGCAGGGCTTGTGCCACTCAAACTGGAACTTAATCCTGGATTTTGTCAAGAAGGAAAGCACAAGCAATGAAACTAGACAGAGAAATCACATTTTCTCAGATGTCTCAGACTGTACGACCTGTTCACAAACTGCACTTACATAAAAAGGAAAACGTATCATGGTATTACTGTATTTTTAGACATAGTACAATGATAATACCATGTTTTAGACATGCACCATGAGTATACAGTGTAGATGAGTTTGCTGTCATGTGTGATATGACAAACTGTACAACATTGCCATCTACTGGCAAGCTGATTGAACATCCCATTCACTGAGAAGAGAATAATATATAACATTTTAATCTGTATTAATTTTTTATTTATTTGAATAGATTTGTTTGCATTCAGCAAGTAGATCTTTTTACTTTTTTAATAATTTATTTTTTATACTTTGTCATCATTCAAACTTGATTTTGTGTTGTTGTAATGTTAGACCACTAGAGGGAACGCGACTCCTATTTCCTGTGGAAACTGTATTACCCACTGTGATTGTGGGTAATACATCATTCAGTTCATTAGTTTTGATAAATAAGCAGAAATATAAATTGCCTATATTTCAGCACATTTTAGTTTCTGACTGTTATATGCCATATTCCATTGATTTTTATAAACGGTTTCTTTAAAGAAAAAGAGAAGACAGCATTATTAAGTTTATTTAATACAGTGCCTTCAGAAAGACACGTGCGCGCGCGCACACACACACACACACACACACACACATATAAATGCACATGTTGGGTTTTATGGGAACATAGACATAATGTTTTCTATACCTCACAAACTGTATTCTGTCCCCTAACCCTAAACCTGCCTCTAAATGAATTTTTACATTTTCAAAACATCGCTTGGTATAATTTATAGACCGTTTTCCTCATGGGGACGTCTAGAAACTACTAAGATCAAATTGAGGAAGCAGACAAGAGGGGCAATTGTCGAAAAAATGAGCAGCAGGCCAAAATGAGTGGGAGAATCTGTCCAGCATTAACAACCTCATCAGCACTTCACTTACTCACCCACTTAAAGAGAGAGAATTGAAGGAAGCCACTTGTGAGAAATGTAAGTAGTGCCCAGAGTTTGTAAATGAGACATGTAATTATTTTATTTTGGTCCGTGTTCAATTGGGAGAGGAGTACTCTTAAATAATACGTGTTGAATGCTATTAAACAAGAAATTATTTCAATGGGTTTTTGAAAGGGAACAAAGAAGGGAACTCAAAAGAAGCAATTCTTTCTGAACAGCACTGGAGTTCCTTCCTTGGTCATTTTCAGTCGGTTTTGATCCACCTTGTGCTCTGAATCAAACCCGCCACAGTGATCTCAGCAGTTTCCAAAGGCCTTCAGTAGAAGTCTATTAGCTGGCAGGCTGAAACTGAGGCAATTTTCTTTTCTTTGATCAAGTAATCAAAAGGAACCATCAAAGTCAGCAATTACTGTTCCTCAAACATGACTTAATTACATCCTATAGCTGTTCAAAGACAAATGTTTGCAAAGAACACATTTGCTATCCGAAGGGGAAAATAAATGCTGTTTCTTTTCTCTTCTAATTAATATATTATAATGGGAATCAACCACGTAATGGATACACGGACCGGATGCGCTTACACAACAATATAGCTTTTGAAACGGGCAATCAATTAGCTGTACAGATGACACAGATCAAATTACTCTCAATCGATTGACCCGGAATATTGCTTACCCCCATTCTGTGTGTGTTTCTAAGTGTGATGAATGAGAGCCATTCTTAAGAATTATTCTTGGAGGTTGAGTTTTACAGCTGTTCTTACAGGCTCAAACCAATGAGGGTTAAGATTTGTGGGGTAGAAACCGAACAAACCTCTCCCCCTCTAAATGACTGAAAAGGCTACAGAGAATATACATACTTCCTGCCACAAATCTCCCATTGATTTTCCTTTTAACACTAGCTAAATGGAGATGCGCTGCAGCACTCTGTTTGATGAGACTGATTTGAATACACATATGGACAAAAGCAAAGTGCATACACAGACAAACATGTCCTCTGCCATCCGTACTACAATCACCGCTCAATCTAGACATCAAGTGCTTTCACACATCAAGTGTTTAACCCATGCTCCTCACACAAACACATACATTGAAATCTTCATAACCATCCACCATGATCCCTTATGCTATGCTTGCATTACAAACCATTTCAGAAAGTTATTTACAAACTCCCAATTTGCATGGCATCATTACCAAAACAATCATTCACTTTTATTATCCTTTAATTATTTTCCAGTGTTATAGTTACACACATGAAGGTAATGGAATGTAAAAGAATAATCAATTAGAGAAAGCAAATACCATTCAGGAAATGTTTTAGTATTCTGTCTCTCGGATGGATTTATTGTTAGGTTTCATACAAAGTTAATTGTCTGCAGAATCGTGGCTGGATCAATGTTGCATCATTTGTGCAATGCTATAATTCACATCATCTATTGGTATCCTGCAATGTCTTTGATTAACTGACAATAAATCCAACAGAGCTCATTTCCTAGATGGTTAGTCTTTCGTACCCAACCTAAAGGTGAGTATTGATCACGTATCGAGTTTTTAAACCAGTTCAGTATCCCTATGCAATCTCATTAGTCTGACTGGTTTATAACATGTCAAGCAATTGCTGGCTAATGATTTTGGTTTGTGTAATTAAATCTTCATTTTTGTTGAAAGTTTCATTAAACAGAGGAAATTGATTTTGGTTTGATTTCAGTGGAATGAAGCTTGTTAATAAGTGATGAGCAATCAGTATATGCACAAAGGCACCATGAATTAATGTTTATGGATCAATCAGAGAAATATAATAGTCACTTGCAGGAGCACAAAACACTGCATGGAGACACCATGGCAACATGGCAGATGTAGTATGTATTTGTATGCTTGGTTTTGATTGTTTATTGATTCATAAATTACTATGTTACATGATTTCTTTATGTAGTCAATTAAAACAGTATTTTTCAGCAAATTAATTAAACAAATAGGCCATTATAAACAAATATTATTATAAAAAATAATAAAACATTAAAATGGAATCTAAATGCAAATGATAACGAGTGAAAATGTATTCATTTATATTCTTCTGCTTCATTGATTTGAAAGGGCAACTGTCATGCTTGTCTTTAGTAAACAGGTGGCGCTCATGCTCTCCATACAATCAAGAAATAAAACGTCATGAAGGGTTTTATGATCATATGAGACACTTAAATGAGGAAAAGGAAAGAGTTACAGGTGGCAGACTAAATGTGTATGCGAACAGTAAGCAATCTCGTACTAGTGTTGGATGACGTCATACTTGCTCTTATGAAGTATTACGCAAAACTGAGGAGGATAAAAATGTTGGCGGTCTTAAAAGTGTGTGTTCTTTTTACAGAGTGTAGATATTCTGATTAGAGTGCTCTAATTAGACGCTTTCACCTGAGGTAACCACAGCAACAGCCGGTCGGTACAACGATGAGAAAAAATAACTAGGCATACTGTCATTATTTATTATTAGGCCTGTTCATAAAAAGAATTGCACAAAATGGTTAGTATTTAGTTTACAATGTCTAATTCATAGGAATAACGTCAAGAGAGGCCAAAAAAACGGACATAAATTGTTGGGGGAAAAAACGTCAACAGTGAAAATTTCTCACGCAGGGTGTCAGATATAGATCGCAAAGTGGATTCCATTTCTGCTTGGACAGTCTTTGTATAATTATTATTAAGTAAAGTGCTTAATGGTGCCTAATCAGCGAATTCACTGTCCAACTGAGCCAAAAGGACTGACCTTCTCCAGAGATCTGAGCACATGCGCAGTGTCTTCTCACAGAGTGCGCGTACTTCGACCTGCATATATCGTCGGTCAACTGAGCGCGCAACAGCACTCATATTTGACATTAAATGTGGACTGACATGAACTTTTACTGATATTGGAATGTTCATTTTATGTGCATTTTTATAAGAAAACGTTTAAGAAATTGATCGATTGCTGAAGATATGATAATATAGCGCAATGCCAAGATATTAGTGTTTTATCGAAAAATATATGAATTGTAACTCTTAGTACTGGTTTTTTATTCTCTTGTCGCGGGGTGTGTCCAGCAGAGCAGCACTGAGCGCTTGTCGGAGTCTGTCCGGATGTGTATGATGTCTGATCACTTGTTCCTCACCACTTGCACCAGTGCGCAGCTGGCGCGCAATGGATTTACTGTGGAAATTCTTCTATTTCGCATTTAACCAGTTTCCCTGCTCTCTGAATGGATCTAAATAAAGCGACGATGATATTCGTAACTTTTTGGATAATGTTGCCTGTCCTTGGTAAGTTGCGATGCATGTGTTCATATTTGTTTGCGCTTAAATCTGCAACAACTACAACAATATAATATTGTAATTCAGATGCATACATATTTTTTGTTTAATAATGATGAGTAATATTATAACCTAATAGTATTATTATCTCTAAACCTTGTAGGAAACAGGTAGATTTAGCCTATCTATCTGTTTTATAAAAAAGTGTTTTGTCTTTTACATTTAAGTTGTCTCTATTTGTTTAAATGGGGTCCACTAACTCGGTAAGTGTTATTGCCATAATCATGAACATTAGAAAATCGTAGTAAAAGCCAACTGTGACAGTTTTACCATTCTGTCTTATTCACATCTGTAACTTTGTCTTTTCCCTGCACAGATCTAGTGCTCTTCTCAAAGGCAGATGCGATCGCACAGTCTCGTTCGGTTCGAGTGGACTGCGTTAGGGCGCATGAACAGTGTTTGGCGAAGTACGTCTGCAGCACTAAGTACCGAACCATGAGACAGTGTGTGGCCGGGAGAGCCAGTAACTTCAGCATGCTGGCTGAACCCGAGGCGCAAGACGAGTGTCGGAACGCCATAGAGTCTATGAAACAGAGTCCTCTGTACGACTGCAAGTGTAGGAGAGGAATGAAGAAAGAGAAGAACTGTCTGCGCATCTTCTGGAGTATATACCAGAGTTTACAGGGTGAGCAGATCCATGCGTAACACCACAGTTGAACAGAATGAAAAATGATCATGCTCTGTAGACCCCCTATTTTTAGTCTTGGAAATGCGTTATGCTGCTGTTATAACCATGCGTTTAATATGGATAAAGTTAAAACTTCTGGTTCTAAGAATGGTGCATGTAAACAGTTTGAATTCTTACTTGCTAAATTATTATTTTTACTACATTAGCTCACTTTGATGGTTTATCTTCCAGCCATTGATTTGCTGGAGGACTCGCCATATGAGCCAGTAAACAGCCGTCTGTCTGATATTTTTCGTCTGGCTCCCATCATATCAGGTAAGTCTGATGTTATATCTCCACCTCACACTTATCTGTCAGTTCACACTAAAATAGTAGCCTAAAAATCATTTGCCAGCTTTTTGTTTTGTCTGTTGATTCTAAACATATGCATAATGTGCTTAATTAATGCATATGTCTAAGGTATAGGCCTATGTGTACGTCCTATGGATAAAAGTGTCTACCAAATGAATGAATTTAAATGCGTGGTGGCTTATGAATGACCTGCCTGCGTCTGTCATTTATGAATGTGTGCTTTGTTATGGATTTTAGAGGTTTGAGTGAACAGGCTTCAGTGATGTCCTTGGAAAAGAGTCAGTGCCTAATAGAGGACTAACAGAACAAGTGATGCTGGATGGAGAAGGTATAGTTATGCGCTGTAGATGGCGCTGTTCCTCCCCAGTTCAACTACTGTGAGGTCTGCTGGTGTTGAAGATAACTGACTGCATCTCTCAATCTGAGCTGTTTGACTGCAGAAGTTTTGCAGTAAATCTCCATGGTGACAGTAGGTCTGTTCCAAAACCTAGTGAGCTGCCCAGCTGCCAACTGCCTACATGGGCAGCATTCTAACCATCATTGAAACTCATTGGTGGTGACACTGCGTAGACAACACCTCCGTGCGGGACACAAATAGTACTCCGCACCCATTTTGAGACTCGACTAGCAATTTATTTCAATAGCGTTTGACATTGTCACCATACTAAGAGTGAATATATGCATTAAAACAAACATCTATTGGATAAGAAAACCTGTGAAAATGTGTTCATACATGATTTTCAGTATTGAGTAAATTGTTCATTTGAGTTTATATACACTCACCTAAAGGATTATTAGGAACACCATACTAATACTGTGTTTGACCCCCTTTCGCCTTCAGAACTGCCTTAATTCTACGTGGCATTGATTCAACAAGGTGCTGAAAGCATTCTTTAGAAATGTTGGCCCATATTGATAGTATAGCATCTTGCAGTTGATGGAGATTTGTGGGATGCACATCCAGGGCACGAAGCTCCCGTTCCACCACATCCCAAAGATGCTCTATTGGGTTGAGATCTGGTGACTGTGGGGGCCATTTTAGTACAGTGAACAGTGAACTGATTTGAAATGATTCGAGCTTTGTGACATGGTGCATTATCCTGCTGGAAGTAGCCATCAGAGGATGGGTACATGGTGGTCATAAAGGGATGGACATGGTCAGAAACAATGCTCAGGTAGGCCGTGGCATTTAAACGATGCCCAATTGGCACTAAGGGGCCTAAAGTGTGCCAAGAAAACATCCCCCACACCATTACACCACCACCACCAGCCTGCACAGTGGTAACAAGGCATGATGGATCCATGTTCTCATTCTGTTTACGCCAAATTCTGACTCTACCATCTGAACGTCTCAACAGAAATCGAGACTCATCAGACCAGGCAACATTTTTCCAGTCTTTAACTGTCCAATTTTGGTGAGCTCGTGCAAATTGTAGCCTCTTTTTCCTATTTGTAGTGGAGATGAGTGGTACCCGGTGGGGTCTTCTGCTGTTGTAGCCCATCCGCCTCAAGGTTGTGCGTGTTGTGGCTTCACAAATGCTTTGCTGCATACCACGTTGTAACGAGTGGTTATTTCAGTCAAAGTTGCTCTTCTATCAGCTTGAATCAGTCGGCCCATTCTCCTCTGGCCTCTAGCATCAACAAGGCATTTTCGCCCACAGGACTGCCGCATACTGGATGTTTTTCCCTTTTCACACCATTCTTTGTAAACCCTAGAAATGGTTGTGCATGAAAATCCCAGTAACTGAGCAGATTGTGAAATACTCAGACTGGCCCGTCTGGCACCAACAACCATGCCACGCTCAAAATTGCTTAAATCACCTTTCTTTCCCATTCTGACATTCAGTTTGGAGTTCAGGAGATTGTCTTGACCAGGACCACACCCCTAAATGCATTGAAGCAACTGCCATGTGATTGGTTGATTAGATAATTGCATTAATGAGAAATTGAACAGGTGTTCCTAATAATCCTTTAGGTGAGTGTATATGTATATATATATATATATATATATATATATATAAACTCAATTACATGGCATCACATGAAAGTACATGGAATGTAGAGAGACGCTCTCCCCTTTCATTTCCCTCTCATTCCACTTCAAATCAATAAAGCCGTACGAGAAACGCAGCTTCTGAAATTGCAGCCTTGTTCTTTCCTGAAGCGCTAATCAATGCTTAAATATAAAAATAAGCTTAAATTGACTGGTTTCAACAGTTGTTGATTCTTTAATCATCAGTCTGGTACTATTAGAGCATTATTACAAAATGCACATCACAGGCTTTGTTTTGCTTTGGACCAATGTATGTGTGTTGACTGCTTGTGGATTTGTGGCAGCAGACTACAGGTGTTGTACATCACCAGAGAAAGAGACATTCATTTGAATTATTTATATCTGAATGCAAAATGCAAATGAATAATGAGTCTCTTTACTTATTCTTCTCATATCTAAAGCAATTCCATGAAGAAAAAAAAAAATGTGCACCAGAAAAATATGAAAAACGTGGTTATGGCACGTCCAGCAACACCTAGTAATAATTCACAGCTGGTCTATACAGGAGTGAGCAGGATGTTTATGGCTGCTGCCAGTGCAGCTTCAATAAAAACTGATTTGGTTGAGAGATTCAGAGCTTCTGTGCCCGATTTCTACATGGCCCAAATGGAGAGACATTCCTGTTCTTGAGGTGGTGCAATGTCTGGGTTATACAGGCCTAATGAATCTGTAGAGAACCCTGCATCCTCCACTGCATCAACCAAGAATGGTACCAGACCCATTGTAACAGAATAATGTGGAGAGAAATAAGTAACTTGGTGTCCAACGTGTGTCTTGTGAGCAAAGTATTTTTATGTTTATGGTCATGAACCACTGAATCAGCCCACATGCAGGACCCCAATAATAACTGACCCTAATCTCTTACTCTCAGTGGGACATCTCTTTCCGACACATTGTGTGGGTGTTTTATGGCTTTTCAAAGCAGAAATGGATACTCGTGTCTGAGCCTCGTTCTCACAGTGCCAACAAGCACCACATTTCAATGGTTGTTGGGTTTTGTTCGATCAGTGTATTAACCTGTTTGTGTTGTCAGTCACTGTGAGCATGACAGTTATGTTTACATACTGTAAATACAGCAGCAAACTTCAGTGTGTTCCTTTTGGGTCACTGTGATTTTGCCAAGTAAGACCTGTTCCTGGATCAACATATTTTGTTGATCCTGGAACAACATTCCTATCCGAAAATGTAGTCCTAACCATGTCCCTTCCCCTAAACCAAACCATGTCCATAACTTTTCCCTAAAATCAGAGGGAAATGATAGGCGAATAACACTGAGAAGCATCTAACCCTGGTTGTATGCCTAAAGTTGACATAAACTGTAAACTTGGTTGATTGAAATGTTGTTCCAGGATCAACAAAGATCTTGATCCAGGAACATGTTGTACTTGGTGAAATCATGTTCACCGTTTGAAATGTTAGTGTTTGTTGGGGCAGTGTGAACCAGCCTTAAGTTACACATAAACTGTCCTCAGACTTGATTTATAAAACTTATAAAAAACAAACTTAAGATTTGACTGAAAGTGATTATATTTACATTTAGCCATTTAGAATGTTTTTATTCAAAGTGACTTTCAAATGAGAAACAGCAAGCATTTTGTGATTACTACTACTTTTTTCTACTAACTTCGAGATGCACTGTAAAAAAAAAAAAAAAGATCAATAAGCTATGACAACATATGTTTTTACATTGCTTTAACATCAAAATCAGTTAAAGAATTTTCAACTAATTATTTTAAGTCAGTCAGTATAATGTAATTTATGTTTAAATGACTTAAACATCCAAGTTTATTGTACTTAAAAATTGAAGGCAACAATTCATTACAGTGTCACTTAAACTTGTGACAAACAACTTGAAAAACTTGAGTTTTGGCTTTGACTGTGAAAGACTTAAGACTTCACTTAGACTCTGTGGCATAGACTTGTGAATGTGTCCGGTGCACAGCATTGAACCAGTCATGTCAGTACAAAATATACTTAATATGAGAAACATAATGCCAAGCCAAGAGACCGAAACATACTGTAGTCAACAGAGTATCAGCTTTCTCAAACTCTTTTCATAGTCCTGACTAACAGAAATGCCTGGTCATCTAATTGTAGCTGTCCAGGGCTCTAATGCAAAAATGCCAGTGTTTCAGTAAATGTGTTAAGGTTACACTTCCTGTCAGAATCATAACTGAGATCAATATGAATGGCCGCATTAAGCGTCTAATAATTGCTGAGCAAGACAGTTCACTCTCCATCTTAGCATTTTAAACTTATATTCTCCATAAAGATGCATCATTGAGGTAATAGCAGTCAAACGGATCGGATAATTATGCAGGTGTTACGTCATGTTTATGAGAGGCTGGATGCCTCTTAGATGACTCAGTTAAATAGGTATTGTCAGAACTGAGTCTTTGTTCAGAATGCGTCTGTATGCAGTATGCTGTGCAGGCACTTTCTTCCTCTTTATTTGATGCCACACCCTGAAAGCTTTTGTAACAGATCCTCTTGAGCTCTGGGATCACAAGAAAAAGGAAGGGGGGAAATCAGCCATGTGAAGGAGGAAAGACATGCCCTGTTTAGTGAAAGAGTAGCCGAAAGGGTCAGGCAGAATTGTACTGACTTGTGCAATGGTTAAGGCCAATTAGTGATGTTATTAAGCTTATTAGGCTCTCCACAGTTGAAAATGGATGTTTACCCAAAAATGAACACACTGTCTCACCTTCACATTGTTCCAAACCTGTATGACTTTCTTTATTCTGTTTTTGTGCGTCCAATGAAAGTCAATGGAGTCCAAAACAACACCGAAAAAAAAAATCAAAATTTATTCTCTCTTGTTACACAGAAAAATTAAAGACATACAGGTTTGGAACAACACGAGTAAATGATTACATCATTTTCATTTTTTGGTGAACTATCCCTATACACCCCTAGTGTATAGGGATTATTAAATTATTAAATTATAAAAAGTATAAAATAATTAACTTCATTTGAAATACAACTTTAAATGGCCATAGGTAAAGACAGTATGTAGAAGACTTAGTAGACATCTATCTAACCACTTCTTGGCTGGCCATATGGCTCTTTCTTTGTCTATCAGTGCTGTGGCAAAAGAAACCTGTTTATTGTACCATTAATCATGAGACATTCATACCCAATAACCACTGGAATACATTCGCCTGGAAAAGCTTGAATTAAAACGGGTCCTTTCCATAAATCAATAAAGAAAGCGGTCATGAGAGAAGAAGAATGATCATACTGTCACTGTAGAGCGAGAGTTGTGCCACCTGATCAGTGAAGAGCTGGAGCAATGAAGACAGAGAACGGCAGACATTGTTGGATTAATAAATAAATGAACTAAAATTATTTACTTCATTTTACTTTATTATTTACTCACCCTCATGTCCAAACCTGTTTTTCTTGTCAGATATTAAATGTTTACTTGCGTCTTACCACGCACACTTTTGCTGCTAAAACTAAACCATCATGCTGGAATTCGCAATTTGGCCATTTGTAATTATTGGGGGGAACTTGTCCCCCTCAGTGTCTATGGTGGTTATGGCTCAGCTCCAAACTGTCTTCTTTTGTGTTCCACAGAAGAAAGAAATCCATACAAGATTAGAAGGACATCGGAGTGACAGGATTTTCGCTTTTACAACTATCTCTTCAAATAGTGAAGACTAAAACAGATATAATGTTTTGCAATCAGTTTAGACAGATGAATCTTGTTCTGTGCCTTTTTTTCATGTTCCTGCTTTGGTCCACAGGCTTGTCAATAACGGACTGATCACAAATGGCCGTTCATTTCTCTCGCTATAAGGGCTACTCACAATCAAATATCAAGTCGTGTCAAAAATTAGCCCGTTTTTGGATATATAGCATTTGATATCAAATCATTTTTGACATGCCTTGACATTTGATTGACATCAATATACTCACTAAGGCTGCATTTATTTGATCAAAAATACTGTAAAAATGGTAATATTGTGCAACATTAATGCAATTACAGTAGTATTACTGTGATGGCAAAGTTGAATTTAGTATGATTTTGGTTTGGGTCATGTGTTGAAAACGCCATATTTCATCATTCAAGTAAAACAGACCTTCTGTATGGAAATTAAGTGCACATCCCTGTTTCTGACGCCCTTACAAGCACACCGTCTCACAGGAAGGAGAGATGGAGATACAGTGGCGTCTATTTCTCTCACATGCCGAAATGAGGCTGTCCTGGCCATCTGAATTATTCACACCCTCAGGCTGGTCCAGAATGTAGTAACAAGTCCCATGTGGGTCTGTCCTCGAAGAGAACTGATATGCATTGAGGTCAGAAGGACCATGTCCCATTCTCATGCAAGATGGTCTGCTTCCTTTCATTAGATGCATAAATTTGGTTGTATTCAGTCATGCTGCTCATCCAGAAAAATAGTTTGATTAAATATGAAACAGACAGTCTGTTGAAAGAAGAAAAGGGGTAATCATAAAGGAATCTGATGAATACTAAATTAAAATCTTTTTAATGTTACTACATATTTATTTTTAAAAAGGCCTTTAATGTCTGTCTCTGGCTAATTTATTTCTGGATGCGTTTTACTTAGTTTTAGTTTTGATCCATAATTCTACTGTCTCTGTAATAACAAAAAAAAATCCTGCCATTGTTTTAAACATTCAGTAGGATGAAATTTCATATGCGTAATGTTCATTTGAATTGCCATAGTCTGTTTTAAGAAAATCATTTCAGACCTTCACTGTTATTGGCACGAAGCGCAAAAAGCCTATAAGAGAGGAAGAGGTTATTAAATATGAAAAAATTTCCCTGTCAGCAGTTATTGTTTGGAAGTACAATTTGATTTCCAATCTCATTTCACATCATTGACATGGATGCCAGGGCCGCACGGTTCATGAATCCCAACCAGCTGCCACACACCCTGAGGAAGGAAAAGACAGTGAGAGACAAACAGAGAAAGAGAGAGAGCTTTGTATGTTTGTTTAGAAATAGAATGTTATCCACATTAATGAAACTCTGCTATGGGATGAGCATGTAAACACTGAGAAACACACAAAACCAAAAAAAATCCTCAAATCCTCATCTCACGCTATGAGAAAGATGTCAGCCTCGTCAGAAAACACGTAAACAGCTTGATGATTGCTGGAGGCAAAAATGACATTTAAAGCTTGTGCATGCTGTGTTGTGTACAGCTCATAAGCGTTGGGTAATTACAAATGTCTGGATGGTTGATTACAAATCATTCTGCATCAATAACTCTGTCAAGAGTGTACAAAAAGGGGAAATATAGAGTAAAGACCTAAAACACTCTGCAGCAACATAAAACAAATACTTTAATAAACGATTGATTTTGTTCATTTTTTAAATCGATTCTGATTCCAAGCTTCCAGGCAAACTGAGATCTTAACAGCTGCAATATAAAGTACTTTTATAAACTTACATGATTATGATTGATACTTTTCTATTATTAATAAATTGGCATAAGATAAATAAACTTTTTCTTAGTAAGCATTCAGTCTAGCCAAATCTTTGCCTAGTGGTTCTATCATGAATGATTCTTGAACGAATCTGTTAATCGAATTACACAAAATGACACTGCATGGTCAACACCTATGGTGTAATGATATAATCAGTGTGTGAATCTGAATGACTCTTGTTGGTGAATAGAATAAAAAAATTCAAGGAGGATGATTCAAAATCCCTGTTATAGCACTTCAGTGATCTGTAGCAGTTTGATCGAGGTAATGAATCAATGCCTCAGAATCAACGAATCAATTCGTTTTCAAATCCACTCTCAGCCTTAGCTAAACTATCAGTGTATTTACTCAAAGCAACTCATCCATTTCTCCCAACAAAAAGAATGTGGATTTCGATTGAAAGCAGTTAAATAAATAGCACTCTCCTATTACATTCATGTATGAAAGAGACATGATGTTCTGAATCAAAGTAATGGGCTGCGATGGTCATAATTCATAAAGCTGTATCTGTATGTCATTGACCTTTTCATAAGAAAAAAATAGCACTATTAACTACACAACATTAAAGCTACACTGTGTAATTTTTTAAGTTGATTCTTAGCAAAAAACACTTTGTTCTTTCAAAATGATATGTGCTCATTAATGTGTAATTACTTCTACCAACTAAGTATTCTCGTAAGCGTAGAATCTGCCATTTAGAATACATATGAGCGAGTCGCTCGAATGGCGGCAGCCATGTTGCGCCTCCATCTTGAAAATACATTAGCCAAAGAGGGACGTACCTGGAAATTCAAGCTTCGCCTTTCACATTTTTACACTCAGTGGCACCGTGACGAATGCGAGGGGGAGATTACTCGCGACTGCCGGCAGATTTGAAATAATACGTCCACCGTAGGAGTTAAAACGCCCTTGGAACTGGAGGGGCTAGAAAGTAGTCATAAACAATTTCACCGCTAGATGGGAAAAAATCCTACACAGTGTAGCTTTAAACAGGTCAAAAGCAGAGAGCTACATAATACAGCATAACTGTTCATATTTTCACATCAAACGCTGTTTATATCTGATGCTGTGTCAGGAAGTGACACCGCTGTCTGTGTTGTGTTTTTTCCAACCGATCATAAAGTGCTTTCACTGCAGTACTGTGTGAGCTTGCCTGACCAGGTCACCCAAAGTCACGACATCTGTCAGGGCTGAGATTAAGGACAATACAATGACCCACACACGCACACAGAGAAAGACTTGAACACCCACAGCAGAAGAGTATAGAGGCTGAGAGTGTAAAGGCTGTCAAACATATATAATACAAATCCTTTGGAGTGGATTTTGTAGAGAAGCCTAGCGAGAGAAAGAGGAAATCCTTTATTCTAATGGGGTTGGGTTGACAGCTCTATGCTGTCAGTTCCTGAAGACTGATCCCCCGCTGTGGATGTGTGCTTCAGTGTTTGGGATGTGTGAAGCCTATAGTTATCATTTCCTGACTCCAATATTGTGGGAATGTGAATGGGAGTAGAACGCAACCACCCCCTCCCTCTCTTTTAAGAGTGTGCCTGCATTCATCAGTGGATTTATCACATCTCTCTAGCTTACGGTAACTCCTTTTCTCTGTCTCCTTAGCCATTCAAAAATTGACATGCATGCCCAAACAAGTCTGATTTGGAGCATGCTTTAGTGATACTGTGCTGCTGTTAAATACCGTAATTTAACAATGATCAGTGGACAAAGGGAGTTGAGAAGGAGGTGTGGCACAAAAGAATGAATGCCAGGTTTAAACTGAATTGTGTACCTCCTAAGCGAATGCCGCAGCTGCCTGTCCAAACCTCTACAGTGGATGCCACTTTCTTCTCCTGGACTGTTGAAATTCCTGGACCTGTTTTAACTGAGTGCTCTCTATAGGTAGACAATGACCTGTGACCCCTTTGCCATCACTTTGGTTTTGTCTGCATTGATTTTCAAGCCATATGAATGAGCGATGCAAGCGACAGTGTGCGGTATATCCGTAGCTTCAGAATTGCCGCTGTCGTCGGCAAACATTAGATCTGTTAAAAAGTGATCTTTATCAGACTGGACTCCACACATGCCCTGGAAAGCCTTGATGGCATTGATTACGATGTTGAATAACAACAGGGAGACGATGTCCCCTTGACGAACTCCAGACTTGATTGTAAACTCCTTTGATAATTCGTTCCGGATCCGTATTTGGCTGGTTGAACCATTATAGGATGCTTGGAGGATTTTAATGATTTGGTCTCCAGTGTCTTCCATAAGGCTGGCCAGTAGATACAGTCCAATTCTAGCTTAAAGTTGGTTTGCTGAGGAATTGGGAAAAATATTTTTTACAAGCCTTAAAATTATACAATGGCATGTTACAAATAAGGGGGAAAATATCTCACAATACCACTGTCATAAGGACCAATAATATTTAATAGTACTTATAAAATAATAGAAAGTATTTTGCATCATAATCCTTAATATTTTTATTATTATTAAATTACTAGGTAACACTTTATTTTACAGTGTCCTTGTTACATATGTTACATGTACTTACCATAGTAATAACAGTAAATTATGCATAATTACATGCAACTAACTATATGCAACCCTCAACCAAATCCTACCCTAACCCTATAAGTACATGTAGTTGCTTAAAATTACTCAGTACTTAAATATATAATTGCACTGCAGCTTTTTTTTATTTTATTTTTTTTACCTTGCATATTTATAACAACCATGCCCATTGTATAATTCACATCATTCTATTCTAGATCATATACATAAGGGGAAAAAAGGAGAAAATAGCTAAATAATAGCACTGTCATATGGACAAAAAAATATAATAATTATAATAATAAAATATTAGTTTGCATTTTTATTACTACTACCACTAATAATAATAATAATGATACAATTATTATTTTTTGTTCCTACAACAGTATTATTTAGCATTTTTTTCCTCTTTCATATTTGTAACAGCACGTCATTGTATAATACACAGATTTTAATGCTAGCTCACTCCACATATAAATAAACACTTTTTCTAAATAATCTCATGAAGGTAAAAATTGTTACAGGACATTTGAGTCGCGACAGCTGTATGTCTTTGACTTGAATCTCTCACATCAGTGAAGGTCAGATAATCATTCTTTTTTTATTCAAGTTAAATCGAGCATCTCTGTATTATTTAGCTGCCAAAGACAATTTTTGACTTGCATTTGGCACTCAGTGAGTGTTCATTTTACACCCCGCTTACATCGCTTTTTCATTCTCAATTTATTAATGCCTCAGTCTTGGCTCCATTTCTCACAGATTAATATATAGTGGCTTGTATGTTTTACTGCTAATGTATGTAAATTGAAGGCAGTGCCCCAGAGGGAAATTACTTGGCAGTTGTTGATGGTAAAACATCAAATACCAGTTTTATGTCTTATTAGACATTGATTTTTTTTTCTGGATTGAAAGCCATCAACACTGTACTCTTTATTAATTACACTCATGAGATTTTATGCAGTTAAAATGCTTGGTTGTTGGACATGCACAGCCACACACACACACATACAGCCCCTAGTCATCATTTACTCTCTTTAGCAAGCTCCCAAAACACACAGTCAAACATCTAGCAGTAACGTGACTCCCTCCATTGTCACTGCTACAATAATGGGGTAAATCTCCAAGCCATCGCTGGAATTTCACTGCTCCACTCACTGGAGTATCAATGACCCCCAAATCCCTCTGGCTTTGGTAATTATTTGAGATCATACTAATCTATGTCGGGAACTCAGTAAAGTGTCCATTACCTCAGCCTGTTAGGGGTCCGCATTTTACAATCTCTATCAGATTAGGGTGGTCATGATACAAAGATTATACAAATAATATTGCTTAGTAAAAAAAAATTGGCAGGTTTGAGGAAGTAACATAGCCTACTAAACCGTACTTGTTTGGATAAGGACTACGCATTCATTGAGAGTTAATTGAAAGAGTGTTTGAGAAGAGAGCCGATATCTTGATGATATTTGAGGACATGAACTCCGGAGAGAAGTCCGCTAATGTAAATTTCCTTGTAAAGTTGTCCTGCTTTTTTACTGTACATCATCAGTCATTTGATCGATGCCTCAAACTGCCGGTCTTTTCCAGCAGAGCTGCATCAGCTCCAGATGGATCAGCTCTGTAAACATACATGGATCAGTGTGTTTATTAATTCCTTTTGGGTAAATGACACTCATCAATAAATCAATAGACTCCACATCCACTGGATATTTTCAAATATCAATTGGACTCGCTAATTCCCTTAGAGTGCGCTCCAGAGTTCAGTCATCGGCAGACATCACTTCAGAGGGCCATTAAATGTCCCAGGACAGCAGTTTAAGCGGATGGTCTTTTACACAGAGCTCACAGTGTTGTTTAACTAGCAGTTCTCTCTTTATTAAAGAGCCCGGAGATGGTTAGCGAGGGCTCATCTCATTGTGCTGCAACTGCAATTTCATTAATTGATAGAAGGTTCCAGTCCAATGGATTCATTAGCTCCATTTCTAAGAAGAATCACCATATACTTTGAACTACGCAAAGAGAAATTGTATTGCTCTTTCAGAGCTCATGAGACTTAATGGGGTTCTCAGTTCATGTTTCATTGAAATATCAAATGAAGGGTTTCAGGCGTTTTAAGATTTCAAAAAAAAAATGAAGACAGTTGTTGACATGTCATGTAAAATAAATAGATGAGAATTGTTAATAAATTAGTATTTTTGTTATTTTGGCAAAAAGAAAGACAGAAATAAATGAAGGAAGGTAATAAATAAATAAAGCCATAAAGGAATAATTGAAGGAAGGAAAAAAAAATGATTTGGGGGAAAAAAAGGAATGAAGAAAAAATTAAAGAAGGAACAGAGTAAGGATGGTGGAGGGTGGAAGAAAGGAAGAAAGAAAGAAAGGCAGAAAGAAAAGGCAGAAAAAGAAAGATAATAAATAAATAAAGCCATAAAGGAAGGATTGAAGGATGGAAGAAATAATGAATGAATGAATGAATGAATGTGAATGAATGAATGAACGGAAACAAAGAAACAAAAAGAAGAAAGGCAGGAAGAAGAAAGGAAAAAGGTAGGAAGCAAGGAAGGAAGGTAGGAGGAAGATAGAAATAAAAGGAAGACAGAAAAGGAAGAAAGACATAAAAGGAAGGAAAGGAAGAAAAAGAAAGGCAGAAAGCAAGGAAGGAAGGTAATAAATAAAGCCATAATGAAAGGATTGAAAGAAGAAAGAAAAAAGATAGGAAGAAAGGAATGAAGAAAAAGAAAGAAGGAACGGTGGAAGGAGGATGGAAATAAGAAAGAAAGAAAGTAAAACATGAAGGAATGAATGAAGAAAGGTAGGAGGCAAAAAAGGAAAAGGAAAGAAAGAAAAAGAAAGAAAGAAAGAAAGAAAGAAAGAAAGAAAAACAAGAAAGAAAGAAAAACAAGAAAGAAAGTAAAACATGAAGGAAAGAATGAAGAAAGGTAGGAGGCAAGAAAGGAAGGTAATATATAAATAAAGCCAGGAATGAAGGAACGAAAAAAGGAAAGAATTGAAGGAAAGAAAAAAAGAAGGAAAGGAAAGAAAAAAAGAAAGAAAGAAAAGGAAAGAAAGAAAAAAGGAATGAAAGAAGGAATTAATGAAAGGAAACAAAGAAAATGAAAGAAGAAAGGAAGCAAGGAAGAATGGATGGAAGGAAAAATAAAAAAGTAAAGTTTGGGGAATAAAAAGAAAGATAAAAAAGGCAGATGAAAGCGAGAATGAGGAGATGGGCAGACAGAGACACGGAGGAAGAGAGAGTGGGAGATCAATTATGGGGTCTGAGTCCTCGTATGATTTGATTTGCTGCAGTGGCATGTGTTTTTATTGGATTGGAAGAGTTGGAGATTATTAAGCATCCGACAGAAAAGCTCCAGGTCTCTGCCATCAGCACTCCCAATCTCTCAGGCCACTTAAAGAAGAGCCCACTTATTATTCCTGCGCCCAAAAAGCAATAAACAACAGAGCGCTCTGCTGCCTGGAGAACACGAGGCCACATCAACACACACACACACACACACACACACACTGGAGTTCTCTGAGGTGTACATGGCCAAGAACGAAAGCTGAGGTCATTATTACACACACAGTCACAGCACTAACAAAATACCATGGCATTACTATGGACATGAGTCCATGACAATAGCATGGGGTTTTAAGGTTGTTTTTATATCAAACCAAGTGGTATTTACTTTAAAATAGTCATGAAATAGAAGTTGCGATAGTCTTTTTTCCATATGAAAAAACAGTGTATCCAACTGAAACGGCTTCTCGAATTAAAAAAAAAAAGGGTGGGACTTGATCACATGTGAGTCACAGGTTGTCCCGTTCTTGCACCAGTAAACACATATATTATGCTTTGGTTTTTTTTCAAAATGGAAAATTAGCCCATGATTTGCTCACCCTCAAGTCATCCTAGGTGTATAAGACATTCTTCTTTCAGACGAATACAATCGGAGTTATATTAAAAAATGTCCTGCCTCTTCCAAGCTCTTTAGGCGCAAGTAGTAATTAGTATGTATAGTAAAGTAAAGTACAAAAGTATGCTCGTTTGGCTTGAAGCTACAATTTTACTTTGTAACGTGTTAAATCTGAATATTTTGCTTACACAAATTCATCACTTTGCTTCAGAAGGCCTTTATTAACCCCCCATAGCAGTGTGGAGCACTTTTATGATGGATAGATGCGCTTTTATGATGGATAGATGCACTTTTATGATGGATAGATGCAATTTTATGATGGATAGATGTACTTTTATGGACTTCAAAACAGAAACGGTCATTCACTGCCATTATAAAGCTTGGAGGAGCCAGGGTAGGGTTGCACCAGCCATTCGTAAGTTCTTTCTTAAATTGGAACGTGAAGTCCACACTAGAGGCTTACTACTAGCTAGTTTGTAACTAACTCTGAACTTTATTCCGTTGCACCATTTGTTCGTAAGGCAGAACGTAGCTAGTAGGTCGTAAGCTCTCCGTAAAGTAATGCGTAGTCGCATAATATGACGTTTAGCCTCAATGATCCAATAGCAGCCTTCAAATACGTGAGCAGATGTTGTGTTGAAATGCTGTGAATTTCAGTTTATCCTTCATTCTTTTGCCTCACGTTACTAATGGTAAAAATAAGTTTCCATTAAATACGATACTTGATCATGAATAGCATAAGTGTTTTTATATGTAAATAACATTCAGAAACTGTATTTGAAATGAAATGAATAAGGATCAATAAATAAATATTGATACAAAAAATTACGTTTATTGATTATGACTGATATTTGACATGCACAACATGGACCGATGCACACAGCGGCGTGCTGTTTAGGATGGGTTTGTGTTAAAGATAGCCGCTAACAAAGTAATATTTTCACATAATGTTCTCTCTCTTAAAATGTAAGCGAGTGTAAATGTCAGCATTATCATATACGTCTAAAGAATTGAAGTCTGTCAGGTAAAAGAAGAGCTTATTGATGCAGTTCAGTCTGTCTGATATTTTATTCCATCCGTTACTCCTGATCGGAGGCTGCCGTAAATATTTAGTTTATACGTAGTTACGCTTCAACTAAGTTTAATGGTGCAACGCAAAAATATTTAGAAGTGTGCAAGTCGTAACTTAGTGTCCATTTATGTCAAAACTAGGCTAAGTTATAACTTACGCACAGCTGGTGCAACCGGCCCCAGGACATTTTTAAATAGCCTATAACTCTAATTGTATTCGTCTGAAAGAAGAATGTCATATACACCTAGGATGACTTGAGGGTGAGTAAATCATGAGCTAATTTTCATTTTTGAGTGAACTATCCCAAGCCATTATTTTAATGATGTACCATAGTAAATTGCTATTGCATTATGTATATAAATCCTGCTCATGATCAGTGTATCACAAGAGGATATGGGTTAACTTTATAGACCATGACATGTTGCAGAACCTGTCCACATGACTGCAACTTCTAATCAACAATTAAACCTCGAGTTTCATGTCAACGTGCTTGTCAAACATAAGTAATGGTTTTTGTAATAGGTGATTAACCTTAAGGAACTAGGTTGCGTTCAAATTTAATCACATCTAACCATGTCACAGATGTCCACAATAAGCACAAATTCCTTATCAAAACACATAATTGCAAAATGCAGCGTTCCATGCACATGCAAGAGTTACTGAAGCGGGAAGCAGAGGAGGAGAGAACACTGAGTCATCATTAGAGTAAAGAAGAATAAACTCACTTAATACACGGCTCACTGGATACTTAGTAGAGTAATTCTTCCATAATTCTTAAATATTTTATATTATTTGAATATATATTAAATATACAGTTTGCTAAACATTATAACTGACCGTTTTCTCTGGGAACCAATTTCCTTGTAGCACTATGCAGTCTTTTTCTTATCAATGTAAATATGTCCATTTATTTATTCTGCAATATAATTAGCAGCATAATGCACATTCAGCTCATCATTATTGCAAAATAAACTCAGTCAGTGTAGTCTAATATCATCATGTATCATCAAAGCTTTATTTAATAACGATAAACACAATATACAGTGTTAACGTGCTTTCTTTTATGTGGCTAAAGAGTCTGATGGCATGTGTTCTTATAGGAATGAAAGTCTGTTAAAGCAAACAGACAGCTTAGAAAAGCGAGAGGAAAGGCAAACAGAGTTTTCAGGGTTGTGAACTTATCCATGCGAGTAAGAGTGAAGGATTTACCTGAGGTTGTTTGCTCAAGAGTCTCAAACGCTGTGTAGATCGAGAAGAGGGAGACAAAAGGAAAAGTGTGACAGTGCAAGAAGCTTGAAGCAAGTTCTTCAGGCAAAAGAACTTCAAACGTAACAAATAAAACCTATTTTAATCCATGTTTAGATGCTTGGTAGGAGGTACAATGAAAAGAACTAGAAATTGGTATGCTTTCGGCATTTTGTGTGGGATCTGTTGAAGAAATTGAGAAAGAAACGAGTGAGAAAATAGAACCTTCATGTGATTTTATTTTCAGACACACTAGACCAAATTGGTGATGTTTTGATGAACTCTTATCTAGAATATTTAGTAACGTACACACTACCGTTCAAAAGTTTAGTTTTTTTTTTTTAGAATTTCAAAAAAATTCAAATAAATTTTGTTCTTTTGAACTTTCCATGAATCAAAGAATCCTGTAAATTATTATTATTATTAATTATTAAGCAGCACAACTGTTTTAAACATTGAAAATAATAATAAAAAACTGTTTCTTGAGCAGCAAATTTGCATAATAGAATGATTTCTAAAGGATCATGTGACGCTTAAGATGGCTTTGCCCATCACAAGAATAAATTACTTTTAAAAAAAATAAAGAATTAAAATAGAAAACAGATATTTTAGATTGTAATAATACTTCACAACATTACTGTTTGCTGTATTTGATCAAATAAATGCAGCCTTGGTGAGTATAAGAGACTTTAAAAATCCAAACTTTTGAGCATAAGCCTTTATATTAGGTTTGATTTTTGTGCTACTAGCATGACCAACAAGAATAATTACTGTTTTCAAAGAGGTTTCCCAAACACTGCTATTGGCTGGTCAAACAGATAGCCCCGCCCCACACTCAAGCCATTGGTTGAGCCACTGTTGCTGTGTGTGGAAGCTCAAACAAACAGAAGTAATGCTTTGAAAATGCCACAGAGACATAGTGTTTACTCTTTTTGGTGTAATCAACCAACAAATGGCTTACTTTCAGTTGTCTCTATATATCAAGCTGGGACTCATTTTACGCACTTCATCTTTAAATACACTTTGAACAAACTGTCATCTTCCTGAATGTTAATCAGTAGTATAGTTACTCTCACACACACCACATACTGTCTGACACATGACCTCTAGTCCTGTGAATGCCGTACGGCACGGCCTCAGCCAGGGGACGTTCACAGAGAGTCCTAAAAGGTCAACAGTTGCCCCACTCTCAGCAAGTGTTCTTTGACATTTACAGCGCTCGCATCAGTAAAATCAGCCAGTAGTGTTCGTAACTCTCCCTCTAAACCTCTTCCCGCATAGGTGAGGCGGCCTTTACGAAAGACAACAACTGCCTGAACGCCGCCAAGGCCTGCAACCTGAATGACACATGCAAGAAGTATCGCTCCTTCTACATCAGCCCCTGCACCAGTCGAGTCTCGATTACTGAGGTGTGTAACAAGCGCAAGTGCCACAAGGCCCTGCGGCAGTTCTTCGACAAGGTCCCACCGAAGCACAGTTACGGCATGCTTTACTGCTCCTGCCCCTCCGGGGATCACTCGGCTTGCTCCGAGCGCAGGCGTCAGACCATCGTGCCAGCCTGCTCATACGAGGACAAGGAAAAACCCAACTGTCTCTCCTTGCAAGCCTCCTGCAAGACCAACTACATCTGCAGGTAGGATGGAAGACAGCTTGTTCACGTCAAGGAGGAAAGTGCTTGAATGTTCACTATACTTTTCAGCGAGTTTATTATTAATCCAGAGAAGGGGTAGATGGTGTCTGAGAAGAGAGGACTATAGTCATAAGACTGCCGGACTGTCACTTGTGTGCTGAGTTTGTTTAATGAGGAGACATATTCTGTGGATTCTTGTTCATTACTGCATATATATATATATATATATTTTTTTTTTAGATCTCGTTTAGCTGACTTTCTCAGCAACTGTCAACCTGAGGCGCGCTCCATTTCGGGATGTCTGAAGGAAAACTATGCAGACTGTCTGCTGGCATATTCAGGTCTCATTGGTAAGTTAAGAACATTTACTGTCTTACCCCTTACAAAAATGTATTGAGGCAATTACAGTATTATGGTGCAGTGATGGTGTCTTATGGTAACACTAGAGTATATCATTTTTTTGATTACCATAGTATTTTCTTTTTAAATGACACTACCGTGGAGTGCAATGAATCAATCGATTTTTAACAAGCCATGGTAAAAAAAAAAAGAAAAAAAAGTGGTGCTCTTTTTTTTAAAGTGATCATCATTCACACAACTGCCCTATGAGGTTACTGTGTTACACTAAAATAACTTTAATATTAATAACATTACTGCATTATTTTAAGCTTAACATATCACTCGTTAATGTAGAGATATCATGCAACTTTGATTTATACATTTGCATATAGGCTACCCAAAAAAAATTTAATACAATAAATAAAACTTGCCTTGAAATTTGTATCTAATGCAATGACATTCATAAATGTTTAAATAAAATATAGGTCAAGCACAGTTAAAGCAAAACATTTCACAAAAAGTTTGTTAGGTTTTAAATGATAAAACAAAGCAATAGAATACTGTTCAAAAGTTTGGGGTTTTTCTTTTTCTTTTCTTTTTTTTGATAGAAATCGCTTATGCTCACCAACGCTGCATTTATTTTTTCAAAAATAAAGTAAAAACAGTATATTGTGAAATATTACATTTTCTACTTGAATATATTTAAAATGTAATCTACTCCTGTGATGCAAAGCTGAATTTTCAGCACCATAACTCTAGTCTTCAGTGTCACATGATCCTTCAGAAATCATTGTAATTTGGTGTTTAAGAAACATTTCTTATTATAATCAATGTTGTCAATAGTTGTGCTGCTTAATGTTTTATGGAAACTGTGATTAATTTTTTCAGGATTCTTTGATAAATAGATGCTTAATTGTTGAAGATGCGAATTGGTTTAATATTTTCTATCCAATGAAATGACTTTCATATACTTCTAAAGTGTCCAAATGTGTGGGGCGACTGTATATTTCGCTTTTGAATGTACATGATCTACTGATCTGTGACATTGTCTTTGGTTTCAACACAAATGACCTTTGCATTTTGACCCTTGAAATATGTAACAGGTACGGTGATGACCCCTAACTACCTCCGTGCCCCTGGCATCAGCGTGTCTCCTTGGTGTGACTGTAGCAACAGCGGAAACGGAAAAGCAGAGTGTGACAAGTTTACCGAGCTTTTCACCAACAACCGTTGTCTCCGTGAGTAGACTTCATTCACAGCTGCTGCTCCTCTATATCATTGGTTACATGACGTTATGCTCTGACTGACAGAATTTGCCCATCAACACTGACTCTAAAGTTGAATTCTGCTCCGTTGCGTCTTCATGATCATTCACAGTCTGCACCAGTAAATCTGATCTCTGCGATTTGTGTTGCTGTGCGGTTCAGGGCAGTCTGACGGACGAGAGACGGAGAAATCCCTCTTAAATGGGGCGGCTGAGAGGGGAGATTGACATAAAAAGGCAATAAAGCATTACTCAGGTGTCCATGGGCCTGGAAGAGTACGGACAGCATGCATTATTTTGTCAGGGAGTTATTCAAAAACATCCATTTAGATAGATGAAATGAATACAGGGAGCTAGACAGAGAGCAGATGAGAAGGAGGATTTGTCTACATGAGACAATGGCCTTTAGGATGACAGCCCGGATGATATAGCAGTACCGACACACATCCACACTTCATATCTGACACGTCCTCATCTGTGTGTGCTTTTGTGTTTATGTATAGAGAGAGAGATGGAGGGAAAGAGAAAAGACTGTCTGTCCAATAAGACGTTAGTGAGTTCAAACAGCATGAGATAGTATATATCAGCAAAATGTTTTCTTAGCTCTTTCTAGTTTGTAATGAACATATGCCATTATTTGTATATGACAGTAGGCCCAGTACTGATATTATAGATAGTGCCATGTTTATTAGGAAGCATTTACACTGCCAGACCTAATGGACACATCACTTATTTTTAATATTAAAGGGGTGATGATCTGAGAAATCAAATTTTCCTTGAGCTTTTGACATATTAGTAGACATCATACTAGAAGAATATCCTGTGAGTTTCAGAACTGAAAACGTCCTTGTTAGTCCAAAAAGCTTTTATTGACACCAGGCACAGCGAACGACAGGTTTTTCAAAGTGGGGATCTATGACGTCAAAGGGTATCAAACACCGCCTCCGCAGAAGAAGATCAACGCTTACTTCAACACTGCCTGTTTAGCCCCGCCCACCGATTCGCGCATTACATGAAACTCATTATAATATGCAAAACTGTTATCCAATCATAGCAGTGGGCGTTTACTTCCAAGTCTTCAATGCGGCACGCCCATAAAAACCAGGGTAGAAAAATAGCCTATTACTTATTCATTTTGATGTTTTTAAATGTAAAAACCAAGCGAACGTCATAAGTTGACCTCAGACAAAAAAAAAAAAGCCAGTTCATGACCCCTTTAATCAGTTTAGTTAGTGTTAAAAGTAGTTAGTGCAGGTACCAATACCAGTGCTTTTTAGACACCATCAGCATGCATGGGAACAGTTCCGATTCTTAAAGGGATAGGTCACCCAAAAATAAAAATTCTTTTGTCATTTATTCACACTCATGTCATTCAAAACCTGAATTTCTGCTTTTCTTCTGTGGAACATAAAATAAATATTTTGAAAAAAAGTCTAATTTTAGTTAATTGGGACCAATGTTGGGGTTCGATCTTTTTGTGTGTGTGTTCCACAGAAGAAAAAAAAGTCATAATTGGATCAACGTGACTAAAGGATGAATGAAAGAATATTATCTTGTATGATGCAATATGATATGCAATATAAAGATCCTCATACAATCAAAATTACCTCAAATTCTCTCCTGAAGGATAAACGCTCAATACTCGCTCAGACAGATGAAAGTCTGCTAAAACATAATGTACAACTGATGTCCACAGTCTGCCTCGGCTCTGACACAAGATCTCCCCAGGGTCATATTATACAATCTGACAACATCTAAAAAATCTGTCCTTTAAGTCTTTAAATCTATATAATATCTACAGTTGAATACACATTCATTCTTATGAGAGCAATGGATAGTTCCAAACCTGTACGAATTTCTTTCTTCTGCTGAACACAAAAGAAGATATTTTGAAGAATGTCGTTAACAAAAACATTGACTTCCATAGTATTTTTTATGGAAGTCAATGGGGCCCATCAAACGTTTGGTTACTGACATTCTTTAAAATATCTTCTTTTGTGTTCAGCAGAAGAAAGAAATTCATACAGGTTTGGAACAACTTGAGGGTGAGTAAATGATAACAGAATTTTCATTTTTGGGTGAACTATTCCTTTATATATAACCTTTATTTAAACAGGAAAAGTCCCATTGAGACACAGTCTCTTTTACAAGGGAGTCCTGTATAGCACAATTTTCAGCCATGAGCTGAAAAACAATACATTGCATAAATTAAATACAATACAATACAATACAGATTTACACAAAGTACACAAAAAAAAGAGAAAAATGCAATAAGTTTAAAATATATAAACAAACGAAATAAAAATTAAAAGTCGAGATCTACCTAGCATTAATTAAAACAAGTGCACATGTCCGTCAACATGTCAGATAATCTTTTTTTAAAAGCAGCTAAGGAAATTAGTGCACCAATCTTAAGCCTAGACTGGAGTTCGTTCCAGGACGAAGGGCCATAGTAAGACAAACTCCTCTTTCCTACTTCTGTCCTCATTCTTGGTACCTTACAAAGTAGTCTGTCACTAGATCTTAAATGATATGTACTTTGCATATGAACAAATTTTAAACAAATATAAGAAGGCAAAAGACCTAAAGAAGCTTTATAAATAAAAATGTGCCAATGTAGCAAAAGGAGCAATCTTTAAGGAGCAATAACAGTAATGGAGAATGTGGAATGAGGCTTTATGAATCTTTAACCCTTAAGACACAGAGTCAGCTTGCAAGCCTGGCCTTAAAGGTGCATTGCGCAACATTTCATGTTAAAAATACCCGTTTTTCTAACCCATACATGCTTAAACAATTGCCTGATGGGCTGAATGAGCCCTTCTCTGATCACTGCGATTGCCTCTATAATCCTGTACAGTAAAATAAATAAGAGGGATTCGGGACGGAATTTGAGACTGGGCGTGACGTCATGCGCGTTCACGCTCACCTGGTAATGTCTGGCAGGTTTGTGTATTCGCCGCCATTCTCCGTATCAGCGAACTCGAGCGCCAAAACTTAGTCAACTTTCGACAAAAGTAGAAGATGGATTCAAAGAGACCGGCTTGTAGTTCATTCCAAACCCCAACGCAAACTCCACGTAAGACAAAGAAAAGAAAACTTTTGTCTAGTGCCACAGGCGTCGGAATAAGACGAGAGTCAACATCGGGAAGGCTTTCAACAAATGGAGAGATCTCCGGTCTGCACACACACACTAGGAAGCGCCCGCGCCCGCGCCCTCAGATCACTTGGACGTGGCTGTGTACAAAGGGTAAAAAAGATATAAATACTGTTCGTTGGAATCTCCGGTCTGCTCTAGGGCTCAAACGGGATCCTCAGTTGGCTTTTTTCTTGATAAAACGGTAAGATATAGCCCAGTCTCTAATGTCTGATACGGCAAATCTATGACAACAAATGATGTAATAATCTATGAATATTACCTTGAGACATTTGAGTGTACTTTGTTGACCAACTGTGTATGTTATGATTATTATTTTGAGCTTTTACAAAGTAATAACAAAGTAATAACTTATATTGTTCATGAACGTGTTTCCATAATAATACAATCATAAGTGGATACAGTAAACACATAAAACAGTTCAACATGGAGATAGATGGAAACAAAAACCGAAGTTTTCTACTACCCCCATTTTCCCCTCACACATAAGTGTGTAATTTACTCAAATACCTTTCCTTTCACATATTTAATATGACTTGCAGATTTATAACTTTATTACCTCTGAAGACATTATGACTAAACAAAAGATTTGTGCGGCTGATGCTCCTTTGGTTATGAACAGCTCGTGCTTGTGCAAGCGTGCGTGTGCGTGTGGTCCATGAGCGTGCACACCTCTGGTTGCAGTTTCGCTTGTCGCCAGAGGGGGCATAGTTCTGCAAAAACTCAGAGACTTGCACAATGCACCTTTAAGAGAATCTCAACACTCGCTCAATAATAAGGCCAGCTCTTCTCTGTTAATAGATGGTACTTAATACACAAGCAGCTTTTTCTTTACCTGAGTACTCATCAATAATCTCCCACTTGCCCTTTAGCCTGCTGTGGCGTGAGGTAAATAACAGACTCTGAAGTCAAAAGTGCTCTTGAGAATGAAGTCATTTAAAAAAGACAGTTGAGTCATAATGGCCTCCCTCATTTTATCACTGGAAAGGTCCCAGAAACTTCTGAGTAAGTGGAGGTCTTACTGCACTTCCACACTGAGGCTAAGTGCCTCTTTATCAGAATTCATCTGCTACATTGTTAAGAAATTAAGAAAGAAGCTTGTATTTTCAAAAATGTTGAAAAATGCTTATTTCAGGCATGTCAGTGTCAACTCTGTTTTAAGCAGAGTGAGAATGACTATTGAAAATTCAGTTACTGAATGTTATTAACATAAACTATTAAAAGTAATAAAGCTGATATAAAATAAATAATATTAGATGAAGAACTTCAACTTACTAGATAAACTAGACTAAATAAAAACACACACACACATATATATGTGTATATATATATATATATATATGTAATAAAAAAATCAGAATGCAAAGAAATCTCAATGTTGTGGCAAAATTTTAAATCGAATCTGATCCGAATTTTTTGTATATATATATATATATATATATATATATATATATATATATATATATATATATATCAGGGAATAAATATATATATATATATATATATATATATATATATATATATATATATATATATATATATATATATATCAGGGAATAAATAGGCACAATTAGTCAAAATTGATGATACAATTATTTATAGTCAGTGTAAAACATTGCATAAAAAATTGAATTTGCAACTGTTAAATTTCCTCTTCCTATCACTTCCTATCATTATCACCCCCAGTCCTGTGAGGTGTGGCTAATTCAATTCAACTTCCAACTCAGCATTTGAAGAAAAAAAAGACAATACTTATATACTAAAACTTAAAGTTTTTCTCTTCATTCCTGCATTTTACAGGCAATGCCATCCAGGCGTTTGGTAATGGCACAGATGTTGGTGTGTGGCAACCCCAGCCACCCATCATGACCACTCCACCTGACCCTTCCACTCCTCACAGAGGACGGGACAGGACGTCCAACACACTGGATGACCCATCACACACCAATGAGCTGGACAGTAATGCGGACTATCTATACAGCCTCTGTGGAAGCATGCAGGTATTGAAAACAATCAGCACACTATATTTACAGTAAAAGACAAACTGACAGAAATTCACTGAAATGTACATCCTAGTTTCTGAAGGTCATCAGAAATAAAGTTGATTAGGAAAGTGCAGTGAAAATGGCAGTGTAAAATGTCTCCTGAACACCCAATCTCTTTTTTTTTTTCGGGTCGCCTTTTACACCACCATATTGACTATCTCTGATGGTGAACGACAGCTGTCAGTCAGACACATGTTGCCGCTGGCTCACTCAGATGGTTAAAGATGCACAGCCTACATCAACTTTATAAACAGCTGGCAGCTTGTTTGGATGCTTTCAGGCTTTGCTTGGCATACGATGACTTTCATTTTTCGAGACTCGGAGTGTGATGAAGGTTTACTTATGATTGATGGGTGTGGGCTGTTGCAGTGATAACACACACATAGGGCCTCTGGGTAGAAATGAGATACATCAAACTGCCAGAGCTGTCATGTCAGAGCTAATTGGCTGGCACATTAACATGAGGAACTCCCTTAAGCAGGATATACCCACCTATTACAGTCTCTCTGAGGGAAACATATCATCTGTGCATCTAACTTCAAGACTGGCATGTCTCTAAAACAGTCTATGGGGCAAGTGTACTGTACAGCAGCACGATTAAATCAAAGTAGAACCTTCACTTTTAAATGCACTATTATTCTTAGGCTTTTTTGCTGTTCTCTTTCACTGAATTAAAAAAAAGTCATTTATTTTCATTAAATGTATATATATATATATATATTGTATTTTAAAATACAGAATATTGTTACCTTAACTAAAAAATAAAAAAAGACAAAGAAAGATAATAATCAACACTAAAATAAGGAGAAAATGCACTCCGTTAAAAATAATAATTATAATTGTATTATTTAATAATAACATTATTAGGCCAAAACACTTATTTTCACTTATTTTCTTTCATGGTACAGATGCTGTTGATAAAGCTTAACTTATATTATTTTTATTTTTTTGCAGTTCATATAGAGTCCAAACACAGAATACCAGATGCACTCCTGCAGATATAGCACAACAATTCATCATATTGGAGTAATAACAATATCATGATTTATTAGTAGACAAAGTTTCTTTTGTCAGATAGACTTCCAGGAAGGCTATTAATCATTCTATCCCACAATGCTTTTCGCAAGAATTAGCTCTATTCTCTCTCCATTGTGCGGCACCTTTATTATATTCCAGATTCTCTGGAGAATCACTTCATCGTTCCAACAAACCAACCTGAATGTGTGTGTGTGTGTGTGTGTGTGTGTGTGTGTGTGTGTGTGTGTGTGTGTGTGTGTGTGTGTGTGTATGTGGGAAACTGGATAGCAGAGCAGTCTCATGTAACTGGGTATTAAAATATATTGGTGTGTCACATATTAATGCAGACACACTGCCCTCCTGCACACAATGAAACACACACACACAGCACATTGATTGGAAAGATGCAGGACCTTAGAGAGTGCTCTTTGGCTACAGCGCTGTATACGAGTGGTGTTTGTGTGTGGGATGTAGAGCTCATTATCATAACATTACCTCTCACTCAGAGGCCAATACCGTATGACCTCTATTTGCCTTGGTGAATTACAGTGCTTTATTCAAGCTGTGCTTGACTTAGATCGCAATGGACTCGGTTTAAAGGGTTACTAGATGGAAATGCTTCAGTCTGGGAAATGGTTTATAACACAAAACCTTGAAGAGCTTCTTGCAAGTAATTGACTTTCAGCCTGTATTTCAGCTGGCCTCTTTCTCTCTTTCTTTATAGGCTCAGAAACTGAAAAGTAATGCCACTATGGATGTTCTTTGCGTGGTAAGAACTACATTTCTACTCACATAGGATTTTCCAATAAGTTGGGGCCTTTTCACATGCATTCTGGGCATCATGTGGACGTTGTTGACCATTGCAATTATAGAGATTGCATTGAGTTGTTTTTTTGCGTCCATGAGCATTGTTTATAATACATATCAAGCTATTTTAGAATGCAAGACATGCTTTGTGTGAACAGACCTTTTGATTCAGTTCCATATAGAGGTATGGCAAGATATGAAAGCCAGTTTCCACCTCAGAATAAAACAGCTAATTATGAGGTAGAGTTGAAAATAAGAAATAACTTTTACATTGTAAGATATGTAAAGTCCCAAATTATGAGAAATACAGTCACAATTACAAGATGCTCAACAATATTTGATTTGACTGCATTGACACTATTGGACGATAACTGAACTGAGCTGGATGGTGGCATCAGTGTTTTCTGCAGAACTGCTTTATAGATCAAATGAACTAATTTAATAAATAATGATCTGTACAACAGAACTGAATCAATACTGAACTAACTTCAGCTGAACAATGACACTATTTTCTTTAGAGCTGCTGTTCAGCTAAAAAAATATACTGTTTGCATCATTTACCTGAAACCATCTGTATTTTATAAAGCTCTATTTAAATAAAGGTTACTTAACTTGACTTGATATGAAGTTGCAATTATGAGACAATTTTGTTATTGCGTTATTGTGTAATTGCGACTATCTTATGTACTGTACACCTGCGACCTGCAGTTGTAAGATAATCGCAATAATCACAAATAAAGTCTGAATTGTGAGATATAAAATCATAATTGTGAGATATAAAGTTGTGATTTTAAAGCTGCAGTCCGTAACTTTTTTGGGTTAAAAATCCAAAATACATTTTTGAGCAAATATATAACCAGCCAGTGCTTGCCTTAGCTCGATTCAAAACGGTAAGCTTGTAATAATGTTTTTAATTCCAGAGGTACTGGTGGATTTCCGTGGGAAATTCGAGCATGTCTTTGCGTCATTACGTCACATCTGTACACATAAAGAAGGAGTCTCGGCTAGTAGGCTATGAGTGTGAGGATGATGGAAGTGGAGATTTATAGCCTTTTCTCACAGCACTTGATATAATTAAATTTATCAATTTGATGGCAGATCCAGAAAGGTTCAAACAACAATCACCAGTGACAACTGGAGATTCACCCGTTGTAAAATTAGTTCGGACTTCGGACTTCAGAGTGGCTACAGAAAAAAAGAGACTGCAACCGGGCCCATGTGAAAACAAGGATAAATATCGGAAGGGCATTAAATGTAGTCACGCAATGCTGATGTTGTTAACATTAACAATTTGAGAACAAAGTATAATTTGCATGGTTTGACGTGATATGATAAGCGATCGTTAGATTTAATCAGCGCGATTTACTGCAATGCTTTTTTCCCCTTAGTTGGTCAGAACAAAAGTGGATGTTACTTGTTCAGACGACATTTTCCAGTGAAAATTCTTATGTTGGTCATACTTCCAAAAAGTAGAATATGTGATTCCGAATGACAGTATCCACACCGGCGCGGTGACTGACAGCCACACATTCTCCTCAAAACATTGGATTCATCCGCGCTGTGCCGTGCCGAGGCACAACCCACGTAAAGTTGATAATTCCGTGAATAACTGCAATTGCAGATTTCGAACAGAGATGGCGACAAAGAGGAAAAACTACAGACTGCAGCTTTAAGAAATAAAGAGATTTGTGACCTTTTCTCATAATTATGACTTTATTTTTTACTCTGAAGTGGAAATGGGCTTCCATGCTATGCACATTATGAAAAAACCTGCAAAATGCTTCAACAAGAACAGAATGGCTAACAATATGAAAACATGACTTTCTCCACAGGATCCGCAGCTGAATGACCCCAGTAGGTTTAATGCAATCTCTCCGAGCTCAACTAGTGCTGTCTGCCTGATGGACTGGACTGTTCTCTTGCTGTCTCTGGTCTCAATTCTTGGGCATCTCACAGCCTCACAGACATTATAGCCGCTCGCCGATCAGACCTGATGGACTGCTGCTGCCTCTGTACCATACAAAAATGTTGTATTTTGAGGGTTTTTTTCCACAAGTGGTTCTTCTGTGCGCGGTGTGGTGTTTCGCTGTGATGAAACTATTCTTGATCCACCTGCTTTTCTTCATCACTTATCGGAGATAACGGACAAACACGGACATACTGTATTTGCGCATCAGTGGAAGGTCATCTAGGATTGCTTCTGTTGCGAAAACTTTCTGCAAACAGGTGTCGCCCAAACTCTGCAATTTTTTCTACCATCGCATGGAGACGCCAGAACCACTTCTGACAATTAAAGATTGATGAAGCTTCTGCGGACTAGGGTGCTGCAGATGATCATGTATTTTCTCTGAGCGGACGCCACAGGAAAGCCTGCAGACTCCAACTAATGCTCGAACAGTGTCAAGCAATGCACGGTATTTCTGAAGGCTTATCAGCAAAACCTGCTGCTCCTGTCCCTTATTAGGACCTACAAACTCCATTCTCCCTCAAAGTGGCAGTGCTCCAGCTTAGATGATACGGTATGGGAAACGAACATCAGGATAGAAATGAGACTTTATCACGTCAAAACACAGGCAGTTTTTTTTTAGTTTCTGGGTCTAATTTAGAAACCTTCCTCTCCAGTTAAACACACTGCAAGAATGAGAGCTTAGCACCAATTTACTTATTTTGGGACTTTTTGGGGATTTGCCATTATCCTGGATATTTACTGTACTTGTAAATACCATCTTTGTTTACAATTACCATATTATGCTTCTCAAAGTTGATTTCTAATCTAGGTATTGTATCACCTCTGTTGTGTGAAATATAACTTAAGTTTTAGTGATGAAATTCAGAAGTAACTATGAGGGTTGATACCACAGTCCAGTATATGTCAAATGTGCTGTATGTACATTCAGTGAGAATGGTTTGTTTTGCTCATCTAAAAGAAGTGCTTTCCAAGTATCATTTCTGCATTGTTGTTGTACTGGTTAGCTGTAAAAAGAATATATATATATAAACGTACAGTATATAGATCAGGGCTGTAAGACATGCAAGAGCAAAGAGAAACTTACATTAAACAAACTAAAGATGGCCTTTAACTTCTGTCTTATTTTTCATTTTTTCGTTTTAAGTTAGATGCATGAGAAAATGTGTGAACACACACACACACACACACACACACACACACACACACACACACACACACACACACACACACACACACACAAACAGGCGCACATATCTTTGTGGGGACTCTCCATAGACGTAATGGTTTTTATACAGTACAAACTGTATATTCTGTCCCCTTACACTAACCCTACCCCTAAACCTACCCATCACATGAAACATTCTGCATTTTTACATTTTCAAAAAAATATCATTTAGTATGTTTATTAACCCATTTCCCTCATGGGGACCGCTGGCTGGTCCCCACAATGGAGGTGATCTCAGGTTTTACTATCCTTGTGGAGCCATTTGGTTCCCACAATGTAATATAAACAAACACACACACACACACACACACACACACACACACACACACTTGTTCAAATTGTTAAAAAGAAATGAATACGTGCATTAAATTGATCAAAGGTGAAAGTAAATACAATGTTTAAAAAAAAAATCCATTTCATATTAATGATACACTGAAGACTGGAGTAATGGCTGCTAAAAGTTCAGCTTTGCCATCAAAAATGATATTTTAATATATATGACAACAGAAAATGATATTTTTAATTTTAATATTTCACAATATAGCTGTTTTCACTGTACTTTGTAAATATTTTACTCTTATGGTTTTTAATAATTTTAGGAAGAGGAATCATCTTAGAGGATCATCATATTTTTGTGGCATAAAAAAGTGTTAAAACCCCTGAATTTGAAAGTATTCAACACTGAAGTGCGCGTCTGGCAGACTGTGCCATTTAGTACTAAACACAACATGCTGTCAGTGTCAGTAAATGTGTAAAAACTATAATCGAAATGCTATTGGATTCTCATTACCAAAATAGAACATAAACTGAATGTCAGCTTCTATGGATTAGCCCCATTCGATTCACTGTGCCAGTGTGTCTTTCAAATGCCAAAATATTCATATGATTTACACTTTGCAACATTAAACTCGACACATGAACAGAAATCCATAAAAAGCTTGGTAACACTTTATTTTACAGTGTCATTGTTACATTGTATGTTGCATTTAGTTACTATAGTAATAACTATAAATGATGCATAATTACATGCAACTAACCCTGAACCAAACCTCTAATCCTACCCTAACCCTATAGTAAGTGCATGTAGTTACTTAATATTACTCAGTAATTAAATGTATAATTACACTGTAACAACGACACAAGCTCTCGTGGTTTAGTGAAATGCTGTCAGTTTGACTGATGGACTCAAAAGTCACTAACCATAGCAGTCCTTAAAAGTCCAAAAAGCAGAACATGGGTTAGTGGCATCAAAGTACAATGTTAACATAAGCTAATGCATTAGCTAAAGTTAGTTAATGCATTAGCATAAAGTAACATTTTTATATTAACAATACTTTTGCAATACTTAATCATTTTATCTAATGTTAATGTCTATATATGCAAACACATTTTGTACAATTCAAGTTGCAAGTTAACAAATTAAAGTTCGACCAATCACAACAGAATGGGCCATCTGACCAATCAGAGAAGAGTAAGCTCTCAGAAAGGAGGGCTTTAAAGCGACCAAATCCTTTATCGAGACACTGAGAGAAAAGAGGTGATGCCTCTTTATGCCTGATTATATTATAAAGAAATTAAAGTTTTTTTTGTTTTGTTTTTACCTTGCATGTAAACCTATTGTAGAAGAACTTCAAAACAAAATTGACAATGAAGTTACACTTTATTTCGATAGTCAACTTCAGACATTTTACTAACTAGAAGAAACTTTGCAACTAACTAACGTCAACTAACTCTCATTCATTTGCAACAACGTGTCAACTAACGCTCATCTTTAGTAGACTGTTAGGGTGTGGGTTAGTAAAATAAGTTGACATGAACTTGCAAAGTTATTTAGGGCCCTTTCACACCTACCTTGTTTGGTCCGGATTTTCTGACTTTCCAGTTTGATTCGAATCAAAATTACAGGTGTGAAACCTCCCCCGCACCACAGTCCGGACCAAACAGACGAAATTTGGTCAGACGAAAAGAGGTAACGTTAGTCTCGGTCCGGATCAAACTGAACAAAGGTTTGGTTCGTTTCTAGCATGAAGGCATTTTCTGTATGGTTTGGACTTTTCAGACCATTTACAGGAAGTTCCGGTGGTTCCCGCGAAGCCTAATAAACTGAAGAAGAATATTTATGTGCAGATCTGTCAGTCCTGCCCACAGCGTTTCTTCCAGCTGATTCACACACACACACAATGTTCGCACAACGAGGATGTTCATTTGGCGAATTTCAACTAGCCTCGAGTATAGTTGGTGCTGCAGGGAGTAATGCCATAATAATAAAAGTATAGTGGCAACAATATACATCTGTTCATTCATTCTTGTCAAAGTTACCCGCCGAATTGACAACAAACTAATTACAAACCAATCAATGTCAAGATGCAGCCCACATAGATGATGACGACAGGACGCAAGTACGTCATGTAAAGTTATTTAGTGCGCTCGCATAATTGCAATGTGAAACCAAACCAAAACTAACCGAAAGTATACAATGTATCAAAACATTACCTTTGGTTCGGACCTTGGTGCGGACTTTCAGGTGTGAAAACGCCTGAGAGTCAGAAGAATGTCTGTTGGGGGACAATCACAATATAGAGTTGGCAGATATTAAGCAGAGAGTCTTCTATTACTCTAATGACAGGTAGTTGACATAAAACTGCATTTATAGTTAGTAGAATGTCTAATGTGGACAATCAAAATAAAGAGTTACCAACAATGAACATTAGCCTAGTAGAAATTAGAAATAAGCGAATTAACTAATAGAAGAGGTGCAGAAGCCAGTGCAGTTACCTGACTGTTCTTGGCCATTTTATCAGGCTGGATTAACTTTCACTCCTAGCAGGCAGGATTAAGCGATAATGGGGACACGATTGTCAGTCGGATCACATCAGTCCACTCTCTCCCCAGGACAATAACACACAAGGACGCAACCCAGTTCACCTAGCACTCACTCAACATGCTGTACCAGGACGTGGTGTTTCTTAACACAAGACACCGCTTCAGACATGATGATTGAACATGTGTCCAAAAGATTGGTCTACGATTTATTAGCGGTGTCACATTGGAAAAAAAGTGAATTTTTAAGAAATATGCATGGTAGGAAACAAGGAACGCTGAGAGGCAAGATTTAATAATCACTCAAGCGGAGCGTCAGTGGCTGTGAAGTCAGTTTGAAAGAAAGGGATCACAGCGCGCCATCGTAATTACGGAGTATCGCAGATTTGCATCAAGCACAATATGAGCTGTGAAGCAGGAATGAAAAGCAAATAACACGTTATGAAATAAATGAATTTTATGAGCTGGGTGCCTGGCCTGTTTCAGATAATTTTGGAATAAGAAAGCCAGGCTGATTAAAAAATACCTTAGAATAGGTCCTTTGTGCACAGCCACACACGCTAACCTCGGTGAAAGAGTAAAATAATTGTGTTACTCAAATAAAAGAGAGGCACAGAAGATATGGAACAATGTAATCAGTGTGTACTGTCTGCTGTCAGAGAGGAACTCGTATCTAATTACCTCACCCTTGACCTTGGGGCCTGCAACGTTGCTCTTTTTCTGAGAACATCATTTTGGAAAACTCTTTTGCCATTGCACAGTCCCACTTCTAAGCTTATGTCTAGACATTTATTTTATTTGTGGTAAATTGTCAAACTGTTTGTTACTGATTTCCTTTGAAGCTACAGAAGGGCACAGGTAATACAGTAGGTTAGTGATTTGACTCATTGATAAACATCAAAAAGATGCGAGACCTCAAAGTCCTAAACCCTAAAACTAGAATACAAGAGTCTGAAGACTGAATTCAAATGTAGATAAGAGACAGACGATGGATGGATGGATGGAGGGAGGGATGGAGGGAGGGAGGGAGGGATGGAGGGAGGGAGGGATGGATGGATGGATGGATGGATGGATGGATGGATGGATGGATGGATGGATGGATGGATGGAAGTGTAGGATATTCAATGATAATTGTGACCTGAACAAACCTGATCTAAAGTAATGGCGAAATATAACTTGTTTTTAATGCATTTCATGTTGTTTCCTAAGATGTGTGCTCGTCTCTTTTGATCTCTGAACTTTGACCTCTAGAATGAGAATTATAGTCTAATGTCTGTGGTTACTGTGGTCTTGTTTCATATGTGAGGGCGGAAAGGTGAAAGGGCAGACCTATGCCCAGCATGGAGTCAACGTGCTGTACATGACTATTATGCATGGGCCATTTCATAGCTTGAAAACAAAGTGAAGACGGAAGAGGGCAGAGAGACACTGAGATGGGAAAGGGACATGACTCATAGGACAGCTGAGGGGAAGCCGAAGATAGGAGGCTCTTTGTTATTACCCAAGGCAATTAGGCATAATGTCTGGGTTTCTGCAGTCTTCAGTGCCATGTGCCTGCTTTCTTTAAAGGGGTCTTGAATACAGAAAGACAAGCATCAGCTTTGTGACCAGATGAGCTCTGTCTGTGTAATTTGCAATCAAGCAGAAAATATTATCAAACGTCAGAAGGGAAATAATGCCATAGGGTGACAATTCAGAGGGAGTATTCACGTCTTCTGCAGGGTCAGCAGGATTTGAGACACACAATTTCATAAAGGGTTTGTGTCTGCTGATTATTTCAAAAGTTCAAATAAAAAGGCCTTGAAACTAGCCACAGGAATACAAGGTGGAACAAAAGACTGCAAAGAGCCATGCACACATGCCATCCTGCACAGAAGATAGTTTTCCTGACAGAGACAGAAAAGAAAAATCAAAGGAAAACACAGATTATATACATACATATTTAACTGTCTCAATCAGCTCCCTAGTTCACTAGTCAGGGCACTGGTTAAGAAGTCGGCCATTTTATGGGTTGTCTCAATTGCAAAATTCTTACAGTGCACTGAAATGTTCTCTCCCTAAAATGTCCCACAATGCACTGTGAAAACCAGGAAGATACTGAACATAATCTAGCTAACAATTATAATTAATTGTTGCAGTTATATTTATTAAAGTATTTCTCATAAAGTACTTTAAATAACAAAAAAATCAGTAAAGTTCATAAATACCAGTAGTGATGTTGTACAATGAGGACGTTGTCATGTCACCATCAGTGTCCCACTGTGTAGTGAGCCAGGGTCCTTACTGTCCTTACCAGTACCCCTAGGTAGGGGGCTGATTGAGACGCACACTATGAGACTAAACCACACAAACTGTCAAGTTTGACCCAGAGAAAAATGCCATTTCATATGGAAACTACACAGTTCGAAACCTAGAGCAGATATTAAGGCTTTAACGCTATGCTATGGGTTCATTACAATAAACCGGAAATTAATATTAGACTTGTAGAATTGACAGGTCACATGTAGAGTAATGCACTTACCTTGGAAGTCTATGGGGCAAAACATTCTAGTTATTACATAGTCCATCTTCCTTTTAGCAATGGGAATAATATTCTAGGTGATGACCACATGACTTTACATTACTGATGTAATTACTGTGGGATTTATCTCTATTTATCTTTTACAAGTCAGAATCTCATAATTAAATTACAGTAATTCCGACATGGCGTGAACCCACCTTGTTTCCACCCAGAGGACCCACCAATTAGAGTGGTGCAGAGATGCCACATTTTTGTAGGCCAAAACCCCTGAAATGAGTTTTAGCAAATCCGGTTCCTTCATCTTAAAGTCAATGGGTTTTTGGTTAAATGCCTGAAATAAGGTCTGTGGTTAACACAAACTCAATATATTTCCACATTTTATTCTATGACATAAAATACCTCCTAAAAAATATTTTACTTGTCTTGAAAAAGGCTGCTAACAAATGGCTAAACGGGACTACAGAGATTGTCGGAGACATTAAACGTCATCAGCTGCTTTCACAGACTCAATGTGTTTAGAATTGCGCACTTGCAAACTCTTCTAAACCAAACTTTCAGGGATAATGTTTTTAAACAAAGATTGAAAGAGTTGTCTTCATTTGTGAAGATTACCATGATGGACAACAACTGGTTCCTTTGACAAAAACCCAATAGGATTTTTCCACTGGCTTTTGGATTATAACAGAAAATAACTTTTGACCAACAAAAGTTTATGATTCTTACACATTTGTTAACATTTATGAATTTTGAAGCCTATACAATCGCCAGCAGTAAAAGCTAAACTCAGGCTATAAACGAACTGCCACAGTCACAACTTGACTTCTACGTCACCAGGCAACTCTTTCTGAAGACCTTTTTTTTTTTTACCAAAAAACTCATTGCAGGACAATCGAACTGGAAGTGCTAACTTGTTAACAGAGGAAAATAAAACTATTCCTTCTAACATAACGTGTCCCAGAGAAGCATGCGCCAGTGTGAGTAAAACTCATCCTCCTCCTTGCAGATCTCGGTGTTACAGACGTCATACGGATGACTGATTTATCCATAACCATCGCTCATTCTCTCTCTCACCTCCTGTATTACCAACAGGCCACACTCTCATTAATATCTCTTAATGTTAGTGCCAGACACCTTGATTTACACTGGGCATTTCCTGCCAACTAAAAGCAATAAAGGCACGAGGCATCTCTCATAGCACTCATCCTCTGACACACCCAGAGATATACGACCTCACCGGATACACACTCCACAACTTATACGACTGATATTGACAGATTCATCCATACGGAAATGGCACGTCTCAAACGCACATTAAAGGAGGGGATCAGGTGAAAAACAGGCGGAGGGAGGAGGAAAATTGATCGTTTGGTGAGTTTACATTTCTTTTAACAGTCTCCATGCAGTCATCACTTTGACATTGATTGCAGCCAATCACAAATTTAAATGTTATCACGAGTTCAAACAGCGCTGACCAGAGACTAACGCGTATAGCCTCGGTATTGAATTGGTTTCCAAAAGACAGTGAGGAACTCTTTGACATGGAAAATGCAAAAACAAGCCAGGCTTATCCATCACTGCCTTTGATACATGGAATGATGTGACGGTTGTCTCCTGGAAAAACACACATACACACGCAGGTCTGCAGTGAGTTATCCATTAGTCTCTCCTGAGTGTCTTTATGGGCATTAGTCAGCAGTGACAGCTCATTCCGTCTATGTCAGGCTGTGCTGTGCATCTATACCTGAGCAGACTGAGCGACTAGCCGGGTCTGGTGACTGCCAGTGAGGTGGACGGATAGAGAGGTGCATGTATATGAAACAGTACAACCTTCAGGGATCTATAATATTCATTGCACATCATGCATCACCCCTAAGTTGGGTTAGAAAATGTATTAAAAAAAACATTACAGCTTTAAAATCTAATTGGATGAAGTACATTTCAGGCCGTTGCAATATGAAGCAATACGTCACAAGGGGTTGTGCTTCATCAGTAAAGCCACAGAAAAGGGATCCCATTAACAGTGGAAACAATTGGGGGCTAATACTTTGGTGGTGGCAAAAGCCCAATGATAAACGACACAATGAATCTCTCTTTAATATATAAATATTAAAATGATTTTTAATCAAAATGTTATATTAATAAGCATTCAAGTAAATAGTCCCTAAAATAACAGAACATTGCTGCTACTATATCGTGGATCTTAGCGAAGCTGTAATTTCATAATTTTATTTTGACCGATATCTTTGATCGTTATGTCGCTCGGCAATAACAAATAACGTACAGTTAGTTTAATAAACTACTTTGTGGATGAACTGTATCAATTGAACATGGGTGTCTTTGACATATTACTGCTACTGCCACTGCCACTGTATAAAAGCAAAAGCACTCAAAACATTAGCTTTTAGGCAATCCACTCCACATCGTTGCCTAACACCCTTTGACTGTGGTAAAATAATGGGCCACTATAACCATATTACAGAACAGAGATATTTGCTTTCATGTCAGGGATAACAGGCTCAAATCAGATCAGCCTCTGAAAAACAGCTGGCTACGTTTCAGGATAGGTAAACCATTCATAGGCATGTTTTCTTGCCTCAGCAGTTCTGAGAGTAATAGGGGCTTCTCTGAAATGAAAAAAAAAAAAAATGTTTTCAATACATTACATTGTCTAGGTGATGCCTTGGTGATCAGAAAGGAGAATACTTAATTCAAGTGTTTTGGAGGACATAATATATCTACACGTTATTTATTTTACTGATTAATCCAATAGATAGACTAACTAGATACACCTGAAGGACATGCATTAATAAATGTATCCATTTTTTGTACATATTTTGTGCTGACAGGCACATTAACATTGGAGTACTTGCTAACAGCAATGAGCCCTTGCGAGAGCCACCAAATGATTGATTTTGCGAAAGCTGTGAAATGAGCTTCTCATATTCATAGGCGCTGGAATGATCCATGGACTTCTGAATATTCAAGTGTTTTATTTTTCCATTCATCTTTAAAATACAATGAGGATTAATGATATGCACTGAGGGATGAATGAATCTGTTTTTTTTTTTCTTCTCAGTTACAGTGAGATGATTCCTGTGTAATCAGTCTGTAGAATTCCTGCGTGACAATCTCTTACTCACTTCAAGATAAAAAATAGCTCTGAAACTAAATTCCTAAACACATCATGACCTGAAAAGTTCAAAAATGCCCAGAATAATCTAAATGAGCAGCTTCAGTTTAAATCTAGCCCTAAAAACAGACACTGATATGAATCGAGTTAGTTACATGTGTGACCAAAGAATCAAATCACAGAGGTATTACACAGGAATCAATTAATTACAAAAACAATTCAACATTTCTTTTTTTCCACAAACATTGTAAAAGACATGATTATTTCTCATCACCGTCATGTACAGCGGGTGGCCCTAAAATACCTATTGACCTTTAATATCCTTTATTAAAACCGGCAAAAAATACAAACAAAAACATTGAAGTACTGTAGCTACATGAAGAGAAAAAGAGCAATTCACATTAGATTCACATATTCAAGTCCATCTAAAGCAAACAAGTGATGAGTAGGTTACTGTACACTTTTTGCTGTTGCCACAGAGAGGAAAACACACCTGTTTTACCCACGGAGGGCTCAGACTCAGTCCTAGTGGTGGGTTAATCAGATTCAGAAGATCCAGTTGTGTGGTGAATAGAAACCTGTTTTGAGAAAGCCCATTGTTTGAGGACACAGTACTTGAGTGTATGAACAGTCTAAATCCACTCTCACGTGCTGGTCTCAAAATTTTCTCCCTCGGTTGACATTCACAATATGTGAAACTTAAGTATACAAAAGTTCATTATAAAGAGATGAAGCGTTACTGCAAAGTAATGAGTCACTGCTCATTTAAACCTGTACCGTTGCAAAACGACAATAAAAATAAAGAAGATAATCGTCTTTTCTAGGGTTCCCTAGCATTTCCTTAACAATACTATACACCCGTTGCAATGCGGCCTTCTGGCGTAAATTCTCCCGGTTTGTTAGGTCAGCGAGGTACGATTTCATCCCTCACCTAAAGACCGACTTCTCTCTGTGATTTACAAATGACACTTGGTTTCTCCCAAACCAGCTGCCTCCTCTATATTATGGAGCGTTACACTGCAGCTAACGGTCAGCAATATTTCAAGACACGAAGACGCGCTTCATGTGACACAACCCACAAACTGTTTAAAGTTTTCAAGCATAGTGTGAATGGTCCATGCAAAGTCTTCACAAGAAGAGCATAAGTATGAAATGTGTGAAACCTATCTATCTATCTAAAGATGGATTTGATCCATTCCTAACATGAGTTTACCAAGTATGAGGCTACCAGCAGCAGAACGTCATTAGCTTACACAACAGATAGCTTCCACGCCATGGCAAACATTTCTATAGTCCATCTCTTAAAAAAAAAAGAAAGTCAAAATAGCTAAAAATTGAGCAAAAACGTAAGTCTAGTTTGCGAGCATACAAATAGGTGAGCTGTCAACCCGTACACGAATTCGGCGACCGTCCCTAGACTACTAGAACGCTGCTTCTGACTTAGCAAGACACTCTGGTCCAAATGTACAAACCATGCTAGAGGCACATCTGTGCTTGGTGTGAAGCAGATGGGAGACTATTGGAGAGGCCCTCAACATTCAGAAGGCCTTGAGAAGACCGAAATGACTGTAAGGGAAAGGGCTCAATGGCACCCAGAGTTGGGTGAATCAAGAAGCCACCTGCTGATTGCATTCGGATGGAGTCGAACTGGTAAAGTGATGCTTGAGTTGGTGCAGGTGGTGATGGCAAGGTCATTCGAGACGGACGAGATCTATTTACGATGTTCAATTGACGCGGAGAGATGAAGTGTATGTGGAGTGGAAATTGAGGGCGCTCTGTCACCTAAATAATCCCCTCACATGGGGCCGCTCTAGGCCGCCGTCTGCCTGAAGCAGCACAAGAGAGGAGGTCGCTCTGGTAAAGGACAGCCCACCGAGGCCGCAGACGATTCAAACACAGGTGCCCTGGTGAGCGGGAGGCAGAGCTTTGCGGTTCTTCAAGCCTTGGCTTTTCTCTTTGAAGTCCATGGGCTTCTGCTGGGACGTGTCGATAAGAGCGCTGGCGATGGCTATACCTGCAGACAACACACAACAAAGCAAGCCGAGGGTTAGAGAGGAGAAGCACATACTCACCGAAAGGTTTCAAAAGCAAAAATGGTTCATTTACATGTCAAAGCAACGTTATTTAAAAAAGGGACAATGGTAACTTGAAGCTATCTCTTTCAAAAGAACAAATATCAGCTCCTGACTGTTCATGCATAAAGAAAAATTTCTCGTCTTCCTCGTAAGACTCAGAAGCCACTCCTTGTTCAATGTCAAGGTCATCGGTTTCAAGAAGCATCCGTTTCTCATATTCTGTGACCACTTTTCTCTCATTCTAGGATGGGGGTTAGAAGTGAACCAGACTCCCAGCACCCTACGTTTTGTGCCAAGATTCCGTCACGGACTGCTGTGGTCAAAACCATGGCTGCAACCCCAAAGCCATTTTTCAAAGCAGCATCTCACAAATCATCCTACAAACACAACGGCCACTTCTGTGCTAGTCTGGCACTGCTCCCTCCCTGCTATTGAAGCAATACAATTATCGGAGGGGAACAATTCATTACTTCAGACAGGCCAGGGCAAAAGGAATTGAATTCAGCACATTGGTGAAAAGCCGGAGCTTCAAGCGTTCAGGCGAAGACGATTTACATCCAAGAACAACCTGAGCCTCAGACAGTTACACACTGCCCTACATCGATTTATTACCCATAACACCTGGCCTGCAGGGAGGAATGTGAAAACTACATGTCTGTCAACAGAACAGTCCTTGGGATTGAAGAGTGCAGTGTATGAATAATACTGTAGTGCTTTTAGAGCTGGATATGCATGAACTTACTACTTATCATTCAGTAAAAAAAGGACTGGACATGAGCCAGTAATGGTGGGTCAGCAGTGTTTGATGCTAGATTTTTTTTTTTTTTTTTTTTACTGGGTCAGATCATGAGGATTTGGGGATAAAAGTTTTCTAACTTTTATAACTCAAAAATATCATCTACAATGAAAAATAAAGCATTTAACTGTGCTGAAGCTGAGCTGCAAAAATGGCTTGTTCAGAAATGTTTGTATTTAAGATGTTAAAACCCAAACATTAAGAAATGATCACACTCACTCATCAACAGTGCTTAAAGGGGAATCTGAAACTTGAAACAAAACAAAAAACATGTACATATATCTTTAAGAACATTAAGTAATGACCGCCCACATTTAATCATCAGCCATGCTTACTGGGTAATCTTAAAAACTTGGTTTGGAAATGGAATGAAATTAAATACAATACTGGACTACAGGCACGCATATCCACATTTTGTCATTACATCATATAAAAAAAGAAATCTATATTATAAAAGGCCGGACATGTATGTTTTCCCACTGAAAATAGAAGGTCTTATTTGATCACATAATCAATTAGCCAGGTGTGAAACAAACAAGACCTTCAGCATCAAGGAAATCTCATAGTATCTGTGAAAATAATCAGTATGGTTAAAACCGATCAGCGTCTTTCTGCTTGCTGAGTTCATTATCATGTCCAAGCACTAGGTTGAGTGGGAGGCTGTTTTAGAGAAAAAAGGCACCATGTTTTCAGGATCATGCTCACATCACACCAGGTAGACATGCAGACAGAGCAGGGTGACAGCTGACAAAAGCAGCCTTCTCTGCTCCAAACTCCTACATCAGTCAAACACAGATTGGTCTGCTCTGTGAAGGTGATGCACCGCTTTATCCTAGCAGACTAACACCTACACATCCACCCTGCTGTGGAACTTCCAAAAAGACAAAATAAAACAAAGCTCTTTGACGACAAAGAGACATCTGTGCGCAAAGCTCCTGTGCTTCTCTCCAAAAATATCTCAGTCTCAACATTTTTTCTCTCCTTTCATTTCCCTCTATCTGATGTACCCCTTTCCAAAAGTGTGTGTGACAAACTTCAACAGCCCAGCAAGGAGCCACTCTAAATTTTTCAGTGCCATGAAATTACACGACAGATTCAACTTTCTTCAGATATCACCAAAAAAAACTATTTATGTGCATATCAGTTGTTGTTTTTATGCAGTTATTTGTTGCCTCTGTTTGTGCTTGTCAAACACAAGATGAGCTATTAGAGAAGCTTTACTGAAACAAAAGTTTTTTGTTTGTTTTTTCTCCAGATCAGTCAAGTTCCTGGGGAGAAAGTCAAGCTTAAAGGGACAAGGTCCCATAAAACAGCATGTTGACTGACAGGCCTGCTGAGAAGGAGAGAGGGTAAAAGTTTTTTTTCTCAACCCAAACAAATCAGAGTTTCCGCTAGAAAAAAATGGTGCCGGTCAAAGTGACCGGCAGAGGTTTCGTTTTCCGGACATTTTGATGATATGCCGGTCAAATATTGCCTCTTAATTTGTCAAGTTGAGGAAAACTGGAGGCAGGCTATGTAACTTAAAAAATGACATAATCAGGCCGAATGCAACGTTTATTAGCCTAACTTTCAAATAAACGGAAAAAAACATGAACGTCCGATTGGCGTCAATCAACGCCAATTGTTTTTACTATGTTTTCACATTCATAGTTTAACAAACCAATCCCCCTTCCCCACATAGAATATCTGAAGCCTATTGTTTTTACTCAAGCGAACTTCCCAGTGTCTCTCCACAACTTGCAATGCGCATAAGCCGCGTATTGTTCTTCGCAAGGCGACTTCGCTGCTTCGTCTTGATCCGATTCTGCAGCGAGAACCCCCTCTCTGCAGGAACACTCGAACACTCCATTCCATTCTAAACGAAACAACGCAGTTTATATGCTTCGTCCTTGTTTCATTATTCATTAAGATAATAATTAATAAATGCGCGCATAATTATCAGTGAACTTGATAAATGTTGCAGATATGTTTTGCTATGCATGCACAAACAAATGCCTTTCAACTTATATGTGTGCAAAATTCAGAATAAAATGAATGTGCAGCAATTTGTACAAATAGAGAGTCTAGGTCTACTATAGGTGTTGTAGCCATTAAATAAGCTCAGTTTAATATTTGTTAAAATATTATAATGTTATTTTTGAATTTATGTTGATTATGAAAAGTAAACCGCACGAGTAAGATAGGATGCGCAATATCGAGAGACATGGAGCGGGTCAGACATGATTTTGACCACTTAATTAAGTTTTGTTTTGTAAAAAGACTTTTTTGAATTGAATTTCGTTTTGTATAAATTGTATCTTAATTTTAATAATTTTTTTATCAACCAATAGCCTGTATTTAATAAATAAGAAGCAAATATAGCAGACGATAGGCCTAATCATGCAGGCGCCCGCGCGGTCACTTGCATTGCTCGTGAACGGGAGCGCATCTCATCCTAATTTAACGAAACTCAGCGTATAGGCCTCACAGACATGAAATATATCTTAAGAAAGCTTGAAATGTCTTTTTAACAATTTAAAACGAAAAGAAATAGGCTACTCTCTGATTATGTAATCCATGATGTGCATTTCTCTCTATTGGCGCGTTCATATGGAGATGGCGATCGTCAACTTCATCTTTACAGCTGTTGTTGCTGTTAATAAACTAAAAATAATAGGCCTATAATTTTATTAAACAATAAATTAAATGAAATTGTAATTGTATTAAAAAAACAAAAACAAAAAATCTGTTTAGGTTTTTTTTTTTTTTTTTTTTACCTATGCTAATATACACATTAAATTCAGGTAGGCTACTGAGTCGCTGTCCTCAGTGCCCAGAAAAGCGCTGAAACGGAGATGAAGGGGAACCCGTTTTTATTTATTTTTTGGCTTATTTTAACTGGCCCATCCAGTTTTCTGGAGGCCCACCTACAATCAAAATCCTGGCACCGCTAGTGCTTCGCAGCGGTCTGATATCAAGAAATAACAGACCGCATTCCACATTGGAATTCAACCAAGCCATGTAATAATGTTTAATAACTTTCAAACGGTAGAGCCTGTTCCTTTATAACATAGCCAAAGGTCGGTGTATTTTTGCTTTATACATTTTAGGCTTATTCTCAAATTCAGATTGTGTTAGGGGGGGGCGGGATTATTAGGCAATTTTAATCGGACAATTTGACCGGAGAGATTTAATTTTGTCGGACATTTAATTTTTTTTCCGGCCAATGTCCGGTAATTACCGGACAACGGAAACCCTGAAACGAATCACTCTGTAGCTCTTAAAGCCAGACAGAGGTCTATGAGACAGACCTCAAGCTGACATGGCTTTTAAAGCACTGCATCTAAATATGTGCACGTTATACGTCAGTACGAGCTCTCAGAAAAGGTGCTGCCAGTTGAAGGTGAATGACAAAGATGTGGAAAAAAGACAGAAACTGGACACCATCATTATTGTATTGATTATTATTTGTTTTACATTTGTAGAGGCCACGTTTGTTGTTCACAGGAACATGACAATCCTTTGTCTCAAAGTCAAGGACACTGAGAGGTACAATGCCTACTCGATTTTCATAGTCCAATAAGCTGTAACAGACTGGTAGATCTGTTTTATTCAGGCTAATAGACAGGAGACATTCAGACTGGGGTTAGCCATAGTGGTGTAAGAGGATATGACCGGCAGTCACAGACAAACTTACATCAGACCACCAGGGGAACACTGGAGAAGTTCTCTGACTTCCTGCATGAAATTAATTCTCACATGGGGAATGAACCAGACTGCAACATAAGCGCGCAGTGGGCATGATAATTCGGTGTAACACATTAACGGAGAAGCTGCCTGAACCATGTCAGAGTTTTAAATTTCAGTCAAATTTTATGCTAGGGATAAAATTACCAGGAGGATAATACAAATGCCAAAGAACATGCATGAACATTAGGGATTTACAATGCATGCGTATGATATCAGTTTTCTGCAGATATTAGAGGTGTTTTTTTATTTCTTTATTTTTTATCAGTATAGAATATACTGTATCAGTATAGACATTGGACATTTGAACATGTTAATTTCCTTAATTTTTACATTTAGACTACATTGGCTGTATTGCTTACTTAAAAGTTACAATCTTCTGAAACACTAATAATGTAATACCGCTGTTAAATGTAATCTTTAGCAAATCTCAAAATATCCTAATTTCATACTGTACATTATGATATTGTGATGCTTAAATTCATCTGTAGCATTCACACAATGGTGAATTACATTGAATTAAAGCTATACAGCTGATAAATGAATGCATTCTCTAAAAATTTAACCCATTACCTTGGGGTTGCTAGCACCATGCTCTGCAGTGTGAGCTTCAGGAAGGCTACATGGAAAACAAGTACATTTAAAGTGGGGACACGTTTTAAGACACGTTTCTAAAATACTGACCTGACTGGCCGGGTGGAGGAACACCAGATGCTCCTCGTGGGAGACACAGGAGCACTGTGAGCACTGCTGCTTTACCCCCAGAACAGGGTTCCACGGCCACTGGCTTGGGCGGTCCCTGTGAAGAGATCAGAGGAAATGTGTCATCTATAACAAGCGGCCTCCTCAACACATCACCATCAGTCACAAATGTCACAGTGCTCTGTGTGAGATGACATTGTAGGATGTCTCTCGGACGTCCACAGAAAAGGAAAATTCACATCGTGATCATCTCAGTAACAAAATAACCTACCCAGAAACTCAAAAGCAAGCCACTTTTCAAAGTTCACATCATGCACGCACACGCAGAGAAAATGTGACATTTGAGGTTGTCGACTACCAACTCGGGTCGTGTTGTAGCACCCGCTCTCTATTCCTATAAACGCTGCTCTGGATAGAAGTATGCGTCAGCGGGTCTCTGATGCAGCATAGTGGAATGAGGAGGAAACAAGCCACAGGCAATCGCAGTGATTTTAAAATGTCATCTTGTATCTCACATTACAGATTATTCAGCTAAAATGCAGAGGATTGGTCCACTCACATGCATATGAATGCTTTTCTAGAAGGACTTGTTGATTGTTTTATGTGTTTTAATGACAAAGGGAGTCATAAATGTCTCTGTCATTGAATAGAAATGTTTTGTTTATGGGGTATTGTCTTTTAAGATTCCCTTAGCTCATTAATACAATCTCATCTCTGGCCCTCCAACACAAACTGACTCAGCTATAGAGTGGCTTTATTCACCATTTAAAGAGAGTGCCTCTTCAAGAGCTCTTCCAAGAGCGTGCTGCAAGATCACAGACTTTGGCAGCCAATGGCTCTCCACAAAATGACGCTTTAATATCTTACCCCAGTTGCCAAAATGTGTGTAAAAAAAATTGAAAGGCACAAAAAGGGAACAGACGCCAACTAATATTTTCTGCCAAGAACGGTCCTCATGGAGCCTATAATCGGAATTAAGCGCCAGACGTCAAACCAACAAAGTTACCCTAAGGTATCTTTCTTTAAAGCAGGAATGTTTAATACAAACCTGGCTCTTTCTCACCACAATATAATTATGACAATTATTGAAGCATACAGCAGACATTTAAATGAGCTCTATGTGGCTTTGGATTGATCTGCAGATCATTAAAATGTTTTTTTGTGTCCTATTGCGCCATATCACACAATCAAACAGACCATCCAGATCTGCCTATCTATTTTCCAGTTTAAAGGCAAAATATGAAAGATTTTTGGATTAAAATATCCAAAAACCACTAGAACAATGTTATATATTTTGTTGACTGTTTGCAGGAATGTTTAAATCCAGAGAAATAAGCAATTTTAACCAGGAAACGGTCCGTGTCCGTGCCTCACCTATCAATGACATCATACCCACGTTACCCTCGTTTTCCGTTTTTATTCTGTAGAAACCATGGAAACACCAAAGATCCTTTAATATATTGGGCCCTATCTTACACCCGGCGCAATGCAGTGCCAAGCACAACGCAAGTGTTTTTTGCTAGTTTCAGCCTGACGCAGTTATCATTTTCATGTCCTGCGCCACGTTGTTTAAATAGCAAATGCATTTGGGCCCATTTATGCGCCCATGGGCGTGCTGGCCTGAAAACGAGGTGTGTTCTGGCACATTGTTGGCGCATTGCTATTTTGAGGCAACAGAAAAAGACTGCCCCATTGACCAACTGAAACCTGGTCTAAAGTCAATGGCGCAATATTTGTTTATGTTATTTAAAGAGCGCATTAGTAATGTGCACCTATAGGCGGGTCCACAATGTGTGTACATTCTGGTTATTAAACACACAGGGACGCACAGCAGCACACAAACATGCCAAATATTAAAATTAAAAGGATTACAATGTAAAAGATTATTATTGTGTACATAAAGATATGGTGGAATCCGGCTTCTTACGTAGATGATCTGCTTGTGCAATTTAACCTCGCACACGAGCAGTTCTGTTTGCGCTCTGGAGACAGTTTCGGTCTTTCCACTATCAAATTCTGTCATGTAAATAGCGAATCTGCCATGGCGCGAGCGCAACTGGCATTTAAAGAGAATGGGAGATGAGACTCTGATTGGTTTAATGCACGTAAATCCCAAAACACACCCATTACTCATTAAGAGAATAGGGACAACACTTTTAGACCATGTACCTGGCGTGCGACAATTTTTCCTGTCGTTAAAATAGCAAAAGTGGATTCGGACACGCCCTAAGTGAACTTGCGCCCTGCGCATTAGACCATGCGCTTAGATTGTTAAAATAGGGCCCTGAGTGTGTTTATTAGACAGGTGAGCAACTGTTTGGATACATTCATCGACAGAAATCTAATCATTGTTATATACCTCAATACAGTTAGTCTTATTGTTTAAATCTCATTTTCTTGATTTACCACGAGTAAGTAACATGTTTTACCATACATAATATAGATCTAGCCCACTGCAGTGTGTAACAAGTGTCTCATAGTAGCCACACAGTAATTTTCTGAAATGTATTAAATATTTATTATAAAAAACAAATAAGAATGAAGTGCAAAATGTTCCTCTTGGCTAATAAAATAATAGAAAATGTGCTCAGTTCTAAAATGAAAGAATTCCCAAGCCCATCACTCTCTCATTTTGTGAGAGAACTCATGAAATGTGGTGGCACAGGCATGGAGGGGCTTGTGAAAGGTCAAATTAAGCCTGCGCTGAAAGTGATGTCCATCAAGCCTGGCTGACAGAGGCTGTTATCAGAGCAATATCTGTCTCTTTGAGAGGAAAAGAGGCCACTTGTGCTGCACTTAAAAAGTTCAAAGCCATTGTTTCTGAGTGACAGGGGGTGGCAAGGGGTGTCTAGCATCCCTTCTAGCTCCCTCATTCCTCCGTGTGCAGAATATCACTGTTTTTCCTCTTGATTTTCTCTCACACTGCATGCTATTTCTTTATCAAAATCAGTCTGTAAAGATATATCCTTCCCTTGCTAAAGACTTACTTGTATCTTAAGGACAAGGCTGAGTTCACACCATGGATCAAAGAGAAACCATGAAGAATGGATGTCAATACAAGTATTTGTTCTGCTAGCCAGACTATCAAGGTCTAGTCTCTAATCCACCACAGAGCACCCTATTTATCATGTGACAGACAGCACAAACAGTAACTGCTAATGGTTTGACAGCGGCCTCAAGACTCTTAAATCTGCCCATCGCACACAAATGCCTCTTCTTGCTTTTTGAATGACACAGCAAACCTAATTATTTCTGGCAAAACACACCAATCAAGTGATTCATGCTAAATATCACACTTAATTACATGTCTCCATTTATCACCACCACACTTAAGTATCCATTTCTGGCCACAGCTATTGTCTGAGCTTGCTAGTTATGCATTATATAAAGACCCATTTCAATTTCACACCCAAACATACATTACAATAGACTCTTGCTCAAAGGGGTGACTACTTCCTTACACATAAAAGTAGTTTGAGAATGATGCTTTTCTCTGTCATTTAAGTTAGAAAGCTTTGTAACTCATGACTAATTTTAATGTTTTTTTTTAATGTTGGTCTTTTAACCCTTTCCCTGCCATAGACCTAATTTTCCATTATTTATGACATAATGCTTCACAGCCATTGACGGAATTTTCTGGAAATCCATGGGTGTGTCTCAATCAGCTCCCTAGTTCAGTAGTCAGGGCACTGCTCAGGCTGTCTCAAATCGCAAAATCCTTTCAGTGCATTGACATGTTTGCTCCCTAAAAAGTCCCACAATGCACTGTGAAAACCAGGGAGCCTCGAAGCTCACCATGTTCCCCTAACGGACGTTCTGAAGAGCGAAACATAATTCACATGAGCCAACTCATCTAGTTAACATTCATAATTTGTTTACAGCTGAAATATGTTTCAAGCAAAGTATGTATTATAATGTTTTTTAAATAATATTAAAAAGTAATACAATAAAGTTCCCAGTTCTGCTGTTGTTCATAAATGCTAGAAGTGATGTTGTACAATGAGGGCGTTTTCATATCGCTGGAAATAGAGTCTTCAGTGTCCCAATATGTAGTGAGCCAGAGTCCTTACTGTCCTTACCAGTGCCCGAATTCATGTGCACTATTTACTGGTTCACGACCTAGAAAGCTATGGAGTTGATTGAGACACACACCATGTTTTCACTGTTACACATCTTCTGAATGAGTACAGAATCTCCGGATCAAAACACAGGCGAAGAAGCAGCAGAAACAATAGAAGAAACAAAAGAACAATTGAAGCATTGCTGCACATGTAAAATAACGTGATCATCAAACAATAAACCGCATGTAAATCAAAACGTTACCAATTAAAATGCCAACGCAGGGAGAGGTATAGGTCTGTGAAGCTTTGGGGGTGTTGATGGAAGCGATCTACTCTCAATCTATGTTTTGAACATCGTTCTGAATCCAATCCAGACATAGGCTTTGACAAAAACATGATTTCCTCAGCTTTTTGTAAAAAATTCTAATTCAATTGTTGATAAAAAAAGAAAAAAGAATGCATGATGGAATTTATTTTATTTTATTTTATTTTTTTAAAGCAGAGGCTCTGTTCTTTCTTTTGATATATTGCATGGTCAGGTATTCATACAACAAAATATTCTGGGGACCATATATATATATATATATATATATATTTTTTTTTTAAATGATCAAAAATGCTGCCGCTGACTGACAACTTAAAAAAAAAAATGATAGCGGGGAAAGAAATAGCTAATATATTTGAATGAAAATTCCTCAGGAATTATTTTTTTTGTTTGTTTAGAATAAATAGTATAGATTAAAAATAAATAGATTAGAGTAATCCAATTGCAGGCCATTTAGGAGCATTGCCATAACACAGTTAATGAATGACAATTCATTTTAGAGCCCTACTAGCAAGCTAAGCAAAGTTTTTTTTTTTTTTTTGAAAACCGAGATTACAGCGGATTACATTATAGCACACGTGCTGCAAAGATGCACTGGAGTAGGTGATTTAAGAGGGCACTGGAGTAGGTGATTTAAGAGGTTTTCATAAATCCATAACTCACAGTTTGCACTACAGACATGAATGTTACCTTAAATGTTGGGGCTTTTTGGGAAGAGCTTTTACTTTTAACAGTGATTGGATTTTCCTTTCTAGTCACAATACTATAGTGTATGTAAGTATTATAATAATAAAGCTTCATGTCAATACGAATTTATTTATTCAGCAAGGACACATTAAATTGATCAAAAGTGATAGTAAAGGCATTTATAATGTTGAGTTCCAATGTTGATAAATTTCCAATGTGGGTTTGATCAAAAGAGTTCCATTTTAAATGCATGTTGTTCTCCTGAACTTTCTATTCATCAAAGAATCCTGAAAATAATGCATCACAGTTTCCACAAATATATTGAGCAGCACAACTGTTTTCAACATTGATTATAATAACCAAGCACCAAATCAGCACCAAATCAGCATTATAATGTTTTCTGAAGGATTATGTGAAGGATAAATCCAGAAAACAATGTAAATGAAAGACTTGCCCATTTTGTCTCAGGAGAAAACAAGAAAGGCTATAAAACACATGAACTAGCCAGCAAACAGATGTCTCTCATACAGCCCTGCTGATTTACAACTAATTGAGGGCCAACTCCATTCTACTCGCATGCATCGACTAACCTGATGAAAACAGCTCAGCGCCACTGAGCCACATTCTAATTAGACACTGAGACACTTTATGGGCCTTGTCTTCAGGTCTGGCCAACATGTCCGACACTTTCTGTTTACTTGCTTTATCCTGTACATATTTCATTCACTGTTTTTCCACCTTGTATCTTCTTAATGTGACCAACTGGTGAATATCTGGTATTATTTATGGCCACATTCGATACCTCGTTTCATTATTTTGGTATCTTCATTCCACCCATCTCTAATTTCCTCTGTTGTGTTCATCTCTATTCGCATTTAAAAATATGTATCATAATATCTCTGCTGCTGAAGATGAGGCTGATAAGCTGCTATTGCTGCTGTAAGTATTAAGCAGCAGAGAATGGAAATGGAAATACATTGGAAACCAAGTCATAAAGAAAGACGACAATCCTCTTCATCTATACGTTTCACCAGCTTTTAACAGACGGCAAAGCATCTCATTTGCATGGCTAATCGGAGCATTTGCAGTGACAGGGAGCATGAGCGCTGGTCTGTAGATAAGAGCTCACTATTGAGCACTCTCAAACACAAGAACGGCTACATACACAGTATAATTTAAATGGCCTCTCTTTGTTGCCTGGTGACAGCCTCCATCCATCATACTCTGCAACTGTTAACGGGCCCATATGTTGTGCGCTGGCCATGGTGGCGGAGCAGCATCTGTGTCATCTGCACCATTTTAAATGGGCTGGCCTCACATTGGCTTCATAATGCACTTCTGCTGACCTCAACGCACTTTTTCCTCTAGTCCAGTTGAGCCCAACACAGACCATCCCACTCCCAGCCTAATGCACAGACAGAGCAGTCTTAACATGACCTGTGGCAGACAGAAACTGACCCTGTAGAGTTTACAGAAAGCAGCATTTCCTGTCATTATATATCAAATATCATGTGGGACAATGAACATGCCATCCCATTCCCAGCTTGCACTGTAAAAAAATTATTAGTTTAACTAAAAATGCTACGGTGAAAATCTGTTAATTGGTTAACTGTAATACGGAGGAAAAACTGTAATAAATATAAACGGGACATTTAATGTAATTTTACTGTAAAATACTGTTAAATTTAGTTTTTGGAAGTGAAAAAGAACAAGTCATCTTATAATTTACAGTAAAAAAAAACAACATGTAAAACGTTCCAAGAATTCCCTTTGTGACACTTTACAATTGATGGTTTTTCATTGAAATAACTTTATTTTTAGTTTTTTTCTTCAGTTTTGTACATTAGAGTTTTATTACGTTTTATTAGTTTTGTACGTTTATCGTTAAATTAATGTTTATTCCATTATTTTAGAGTCTGTTATATGTGTTACCATGGTGTTCTGTATTTTTGTATTTACTGTATTTACACCGTCTATATATTAGTTTTTACCTCAGCTTGTGGAAAAGCTACTCGTGTTGAGCTTTGATTCTACATGTGGCTTTCTCATTACAACCTGTTTTTGTTGGTTGTCAGTGTATTATAAAGGTACAAAACTAATTTTAGTACTTCAGTAGGTTAGTATATTAACATTACACCAGTTAATAGAATAAAGGTTTTTTTTTTTTTTTTTTTTTTTTACTGTAAATGTAAGTTAAATGCTTCCAAAGTAGCATGTTGCTACCATATTTTTTTCTGGTAAAGTTCTAGCAGCTGTTGCAGCTAGTTTTTTTAAACAGTTTTTTGTAAAGCTAGTTTTACAAAGCTAGTTTTTTGTAAAAAAAAAAACAAAACAAAAAAAACACTGTTGCAGCTTTTTTTATTTTTTGGTCTACCCATTATTTCCAAACATTTCTTCAATTGTGCTATAATAACATGACAAAAAAAAATCTATCTAAAAAAGAAAAGAAAAATGGTTTGTCACAAATTAAAGTCAAAGGGGTCCAAAACAAAATTGGACCCCACTGACTTTCATTGTATGGTTTAAAAAAATAAAAATAAATAAAACTAAATGAAACGTTTTGAAACTAAAAAGGTTTAAGGCTTTTAGATGTCCGACCTGAGGCTTAGTGGTATGCACATGTGCTTCAGACATACAGTACTGAGCTGTGGCAATCAAACTGGAGATGTGGGTGCAAATCCATGTTCTAATCCCATTCCACTCATAATTTCCTGTCATGCCTCTCTTTAACTACCAATAATACTGCAAAAAAAAATAAAAATAATAATTCACAACTTAATGGCTCAAACAGGCTTTGGTTAAACCTGCTATTAACATTAGTATTGGGTGAGCTAATCTGTGATAACTACAGACAGAAGCATAGCTACAGACACATATTACTGTGCTGAACTGTCTGGATTGTCCTCTTTTTTATTAGCAGGTTATGCTAAACAATTCAACAGGACCAGATGCTGTCTCATTAACCTTTATAGAACAGAATTGCTCTCATTTCCCTCCTTTCACCTTCAGCTGCTGCCAGATCCTAGCAAAGTGGGGCCAACATCTGGATCTGCCTCAATAGACTCCAAGAAGTGTCAATGTTGATCACTGAACACATGATGAGAGCTGGGGAAGAACAACATGAGGGGACACATATGCTACAACACTAAACCTAAATATATGTTTAAGGATTTCATACTAAGTTGTCCCATAAGCTAGAAATAATAAACAGAAACATTTGTAGAGAGGCATGTAGAAGAAAATCTCAGAAAGCCACTGTGGACAAAACTGCAGAGAATGCTACTGAGCATTTGTTTTGAGTTTCATTTGGTTTCAATAAAATATTCCCTGGCTAATTTTGAATACAAACTTGAAATGCTATTGCAATCAAAGCTTTGAGGGAACAAGTTGAAACAGGCAGCTCTAAAAGGTGGCGGGCCGGCTCATAACGGGTCTCTTGAGACTCTGTTAGTGGCAACTGCGGTGGTCGAAATTAAGCCTTCGAGAGGCTGAGAAGAGAACAACAGGAATCCGGTATCAAAGGGTATCTCTCCTTCTACTACAAAGGTGACAGAACTTAAAAAGTGATGAGAAACAACAGCATTTTAGAAAAGGAACGACATGTTGCAGACTCTCTTACCATACAATATGCTATAAGAAAAACAAAATACTGCATATGCGGTTACTGTACTACGTGAAGCCAAAATGTTAACGATCAAAACAACTTCTGTTCACAAAAACTTCAACTCTCAACAGCTGGCTTGTGGACGCAGTTTCACTGGACTTAAGTGCCTCTTTTAACAAGGATGATGTCCCCGTAAATGAGAGCCATATGCTGATAAGAGTGAAGCTGAAGTTTGTTTAAAAAGATCTATTTTGAACAGCGTTCAGCTGGAGGAGCGTTCAACTTGACGAGTATGTTGTTTTCTGCTCTCTTCATTTGTGGCTTGTCCTCCCACAGCCCATAATGCTCACCGAGCACCACTCCACTCTACACTAATGGATTCTGGAGAGGCACATCAAGTGCTGCTGGACGTGCGTTTTCAACGTCTCTGCTGTACGACAGGTACATCTGTGCTCACAGGTCTGTGTGCGTGTCTGTTGTGTAACAACCATGAATCCCGATGCTCTTAAATTAGAGCTGTCAAACTGCAAACAGTTTCTGCTTGGCACTTATTTAGACTGTAAACCACATATGTGTTTACATTTTGCTCTAAAATGCCTTAAAACGATAAATAAATAAAAGTACAAATTTGCATGTTACCACACTGTTCTACACAAAATTATATTAAGTTACAATTAATCTACCTTAAAAACACTAATGTGGCTTGAATTTGAAATATTTTCTAGTGGCTTGTCACGGAGTGACTGCAAAAAGAATGCAATAATTATATTAATAATAGTTTTTATGGAACTAAATGTCTAAATAAAAAAAATGCATAAAACTCATTGTAATATTAACGATGTACCTGAACTGTATGTCATTATGTATATATTGAGAATTTTTGTTGCATGTACACTAACTGTACATTGCAATTTTGTGTGTAGATTAAAACCTAACTGGGTGGATACCAAGTTCAAAGGTGAAACTAACCTCGATTCCACCCTGAAGCAGTTCTACTTGAGTTCCGCCAACATCCAGTGTCACCGCGACCGATGCAAAAGGGCGACTGGCCATCTGCTGCCTTTCTCTCATCAGTTGCTGTAGCAGGAAGAGTAAGAGATGAAAGAAAGAGGGAAGAAAAGTATGATACATTAGTAAATATCTGTACATAAACTGTAGTTTCAAACAAATCTAAGTTGGCAGTTTTCTTTGTCAAAATCTTTGATTTAGGGCTAAAAGTGGAGACTGACCGTATAAGTGACATGACTCATATTTATTGAGAAGGAAAACTAAAAGCACCTCTGGACACACACACACACACACACACACACACACACACACGTGTGAGGCAGTATGCAGGGAATCTGATGAGTTTGAGATAAGAAGGAAAAAGATTACCGAAAGTGCATTACCGAGGCGAAAGTGCAAAGCAGAATAAGAGAAAGAGAGATAGAGAGAAAGAACGAGAGGCCATTGACAGCACACTGGCTGTTTTCCAGCACAGACAGAAACAGGTGGTTGAATAATTCATTTGTTCCATATAAAAAAGTTTGGAGGACCTGGCTAATCAAATGTCTGCAAAGATTGGAAGGAAATTTCTCTTGCCACAACATGCATGACAAGCAATTATGCTGCCATTGATTGCATGAGCATCAGTATTCCAGTGGTGGAGTTTAATTAATGATGCATTCCCTGTAATTTCTCCATGCAACTGACTGGCTGACTGCCCTAAAAGCAGGATTCACAACCTTCATACAAAATCCCATCCATAACCGATGGCACACTGCTTATTTTGTCTCTTTGATGGACATAGTTTATCTATCATGTGCACATGGTGCACAATTTTCCTTGCTTGTGCATACAGGAGATGGCACGAGGTCAGAAGTACTTCTCAAGGTGATATCAATATATTTATCAATACCAACTTCTCATCTGTAATCAGAACGTGTAGATGTCATTGAGTGAAAGCGAGTGAGCATTCATGAGTATTTGCGGGTGACACGGGTACAAAAGATCAATACACTGCAATACATAGTGTTCAATCACAGTACTATGCCAGTTGCCTTCATATTAGAGAATTCCACAGAGAACAATTAACATACTTTATCAGTGAAACATTCAATAGGTATCCTAATAAGACTTCAAATCCCTGTTTAAATTTCTCACTGCTTTTCATTAGCAACAATAACATCAAAGAATAATGAACAAGACTTCAACAGGTATGTAGAAAACAATTAGAGAGAAAGCTTTTGTCCTGGAGACAAACTTTGGAAGACATTTTACTTATGTGAACACTCCAAATCAGCTTCTCTCAGAGAGATGCAGGTGATGCCTCTATCATCGCTGGATAATCAATAGTGACAACACACACACACACACACAAAAAAACATGGAGTGTCTCATCAGCAGTCAATCCATATCTAAATGTGGGCTGATTTGGGTACCAAGGACGAGGATGATTGCTATTGGATTTGTGACAAAGGAAAGCGTGCTGCTTTAAACTCTAATTGCTCCACATAACGGTGACAAAAGACAACTGCTGAGGTACTGTCACTTGCCTGGTTTCACAGCAATTCTGCACCATGTCCACGTCCTGACAAACATGCTGGTGTCCACACACGCATATGCATGTACGTGGATTTCATATTAGGAAATCGAACGGCAGAAACTTCAGATAGTATAGGGTTCTGCAGATGAAAAACTAATAATAATAATAATAATAATAATATTATTATAATACCCATATAGGCTACTTTAATAAAAATGTATGAAATAATAATTTGTGACAATTTAAAACTGAATCACCACTGGAGACAGATGGAAAATCTCTATTTGCAATTTCTTCACATTTTATCTCATTGATGTTACTAACACTACCATTTAAAAGTTTGGGGTCAGTACATTTATTACAATTATTTTATTTAGCAAGGGCGCATTAAATTAATCAAAAGTGACAGTAAAACCTTTATAATGTCTTTAAGAGAAGGTCTGTATAAGATTTATATTTAAAATAAATGCTGTTCTTTTGAACTTTCTATTCAATGAATCCTGCAAAAAAATTATGTTTTCCACAAAAAAAAAATGCAAGAGTTTCAACATTGATAATAATAAGAAATGTTTATTGAGCACCAAATCAGCATTCTAGAAAGATTTCTGAAGGATCATGCGACACTGAAGACTGGAGTAATGGCTGCAGAAAATTGAGAGAATAAATCAAAATATTACATTAGTAATATTACTGATTTTACTGTATTTTTCATCAAACAAACGCAGCCTTGGTGAGCAAAACGAATTAAAAACAAAAAAGCACCCCAAACTTTTGAACGGTAGTGTAACTACCTCTATAGAGCATTACCTCAGTGTTTTCGGCAATACTTTTGTTGCACATGCAACAACAACGGCAACAGGGCTTATTTAAAAAAAAAAATCCCTATTAGCTGGAACCACAAAGCAAAAAACATTTTCAAATCAGCAGGGACACTGTAAATGGTTATATTAAATAAAAAAGTAAAAAACATAGTGGAGATAAAAAAAAAGGTTAAAAATTATAAAAATGTAGTAGTAAATGGCAGTACTTCACTTTATATATATATATATATATATATATTGCTACAAAAAGAACACGTAAAATGGGAACACTGGTACTTGCTTTTAAGTGCCTTAATTATAGTACTCAAAAGTGACTAATGGTTAAAAGGAGGGAAACTAAGAATCTTTGCACTCAAAGAACTGAAGTGCACATTAAATACCTATGTACACATTATGTACTACTCAGTCTTCAGCAAGCTTTCTACATGCTAATACAACTAATCTAACAATGGCAACACATATCAGAGTTCAAAGTTTCACTGAATTGCTTTCAAAATCATGAATCTTCAACCACTGCAACAAATCCTCAAAACTCATCCACAAAAATGAACGTGAAGGAGAGTCTAAACGATTCTGGAATTTGGCAATTAAAATAAGTAATCTGACATATGCAACTAAATAAATGCATAATAAAATATCAACAGTCTGTTAAAAAGGCATTCAGATGAATAAGTTCTCTAAAGTGTTTTAAACAGATGATTATTGGGCTAATAACACCATGTCACCGAACACAGTAAGTCAAAAAGTCACTTCAACCTCAGAAATCACAGAATAAACTTCTTCCTGTATCCATGACAAACAAAAAATGCAGTAAGGTGGCGACGTCCTTGACGGGGCACGTATCAGACCGACAGTGCTGTGTCTGTGGGGGTGTCTCTTCAGCACTGACACAAAGAGGTCTCTTCAATGACTTCCGCATAAATGGGCCCTGATGGCACCATGGTAATTAATCACTCATTATCTTTTCTATTAATCACCACTTGAGAACTGTTATGGCTGATCCCACCGCGACCACGTTTATAATGAAATTATCGAAGCTGAGCACACTCCGCACGTCAGGGTTTCTCTTGACAATGCGATCTGATCATCTCTGCGAAACGTTAGTGACACCAACCTGCATAACTAAATGTGTGTGTGTGATGAAAGGAGAGATACTAGAGAGGTATGCTAGCTTGAAAAGTGAACTAAACCTTTTCAGGTGTTCAAAATCAGTCGGTATAGAGCAGGGCATTATAAATGGCGTAAAGTCATTGGTGTGCAAGTTCTGAGTAAACAATTTCATTTAATTTGTAGTTCACTCTTAATGCCCAACAGTAGCGGTTTTTGGCACGGCCCGGGGCAATCGCCCGGGGCGGCATTTTTGGGGGGCGGCGGCGCCGCCGGCACGAGCAGAAAAAAATAATAATAATAATCTGCGCCGCGAAGCGGTTTTCTATTATCTATCATTTCACTGTGTGGGGAATTGGCCAATTTGCGCCCCCTGCAGCTGCAGGCGCCCCTGCTTGTTGAGAAGATGCCGTGCACAGAAGCTGTTTGTTTGAGAAGGGGAAAGGGGAAGTGGCGCGGAGGCGCGGGCGCGGATGACAGTTCACCTCTGGGTCTCTCCCAAATGGAACGGACAAGCGGGGGGAACGGGGGATCCATATAGTTATCTAAGTCAGTCACACCTCGACTTTCTTCCAAATAACGTACATTTCATTCAGAATATTATAAATACAGGCCTCTATATTTCCTGCACATTTTTGTTTTTCTGAATTGTCTGAATGGCTAATAAAAATAGGTAATACAAAACGATTACTTGGTCACCACCACCAAGGTGAATTGGTTTAGTCTTGACTTCTGGTCGTGACTCGTGAGTAACAGTTGGTATGGGGGGATCAGGGGAAATCTGTTGATTGTCGTCGATGTCGAGTGCCAAATAAGAGATGGACAAGAAACGTCAAAGCCATCAGGTGCCCAATTTAGAAACGAGCGAAAGATAAAGGTATGCAACTATGTTTTCTCTGTATGATTACGGTATCCATGTCATGAATGAAGGGGCAATATTAATTGGTGGGTATAACTCTTATTTGTTAGCCTTTTTGCTATGATTCTTGCTATGCTTAACAATAATTTGGTTTTAACTCAAACACGAGATCTAATTTCTCCATAATATTGTGCTTTGCAACAAAACAGTTACAAGTTCAGTTATTAGGCTACACTGCAAAAAATGCTTTTCTTACTTAGTATTTTTGTCTTGTTTCCAGTCCAAATATCAAACATTTTTTAAATAAAGATGCATAACTAAAGTAGTAAAATGACATAAGATATTAAGTCTTGTTTTCTGGGGAAATAAATGAAAATTGAGTTTTTGCTTAAAACAAGCAAAACATGATCTGCCAATGGGGTAAGAAAAATTATGTGTGTGGGGGGCGCTCGAAGGGGGGTCTCGCCCAGGGTGTAATTCAATGTAGAACCGCCACTGATGCCCAAAATGCACTCTGATTTATACTGCACCTCCAAAGTACATGAGTATAAGCTTTATAATCAAATGTGGAGAGGAAAAAGGACACTTTGCATCCTCTATTTCTTCAATTTCTATATTGCACTGGTGCTTTCACTTTTATAACTACTTATTCATAGGTCATTAAAAAAACAAATATAAGTGAGCCAAGTGCAAAGCAAATGCAGAATGTACTGTATCTTTCCTGGACTAATTTAATCAGGTATTAATTTCTAACTCAGAAAATTGTATACAAAGCAAAAATGATGATGATAAAATTAAAATTAATATTAATAATAATAATAATAATAATAAATAAATAAATAAAAATAAAACGCTTGTTTGTGTTGATTCGCCTCTTATTGTGAATCATTATGAACACAAACATTACAAGCAAAAATATTTATTGCATTCTCAGACTATGGAAGCAAGTATACACAATAAAAAAGTTAGCTGCATCTAAAATCTATGGTCGCGTGCTGCTTTCATCTAATCAACGACACTGACGACCGTCAGTTTATGAATACCCAGGATTAACTGTTAACCCAGGGTAAATTATGAGCAGTGTAAAACGTGAAGCAAGATAACCAGGATTCCGTTTACTGGGGTTTAGAACGACCTAGGGTTAACTATTTCAAGTGTGAACGGCCAAGTGTGCAATTTGGGACAGGGACTATATAGGGGATTGTAAATAAGTAAACAAGAGATTGATTTCAGTCACAAAAAAGCAGGATGAAAAGGGCAGGACTGGAAAGAGTTAATTCTGCCTGCCGAGCTTGTTGATTTCATTATAAAGCTGCACTTTCATCAAACACGGATGACATTTGCACCAGAATGGCCACTTTCTGGGGGTGAAACATCTACACATTTATGAGTCCATTAATTATATCTTCATTTAAATATTGAGTTGAAGCTACTTGCTTTCTTTTATCCCCTTAGACTAGCGTGTTTTTGCGTATGTATAGGTGAAAGTGTGAGGAGAGGAACTGAGAAAATAAAACAACAAAGCATGACAGGGAGAGAGCAAAAGGGAGATGGCGTGAGAGAGCATGGCAGAAAGGGAGAGAGCTGTGGTATGCTCTCATTTGCGCTAATAGATCTTCTCTCAGAAAACAGGCTGGCTTTGTTGACAGCCAAAAAGCACCATCTGCAATTTATCCATCTCTCTCCATCACCTGCTATTATTCATCAGGCCCACTGCCTTTACTACATCACTGGCATCTCCATAACAATTATGCAAGACAAAGCCAGTCCATCACTGAGATATACATAGATGCATCCATGTCCCACACACTCGAGGATGCAGCTGCCCTTTTCAACTATGACACATTTTCAGTTCTGTTTTTTTATTTTTTTATTTTTAATCCAGACCTATAATTGCAATGTTTTGCTTGATCCTATCAACCAAGCTGAACACGGGAAGGCACACACACACAAACTTGTAGGGGTTTAGACTAGAGTTAAGGTCAAATTTGTTTTATTATTCTTTGAAATGCTCTTAAAACCTTGCCCCAGGGTAGTACAGTGAAAACCTCACTGATGTGAAATAGAGATTGATTGTTCATCGATTTGTACCATAGGCTTCACGTTAAACCTGCTTTATAGCATTAGGACTTTCCTGTTAGACATTAAACAAGGGCTAAATCTCTCAAAGCCATTTTGGCCACGAATACAAAAATGTAATGGAATGTTTTTTCCATTCCTGAAAAAAAAAAAAAAAAACACCATACCACTCTGTTCAGTTGATGGAGAAAATTCAGTCAAATTCAAAACGCTGTGGATGCTTAGCTGATCAAAAATAACTATTATACATAAACATAAAAAGCAATTAATTATGTTAACTATTAATTGCAATTATGAACTCAATCAACAAGCCTAGCATGAGTACATGCATTCAGACTAGCAAAGATTTGTTGGCGCCTAACTTGCAATAACTAAATTTAAAGAAATTATGTAAATTAAGCAACTCTCAAATGCAGCAAATTAATTACAGCTGATCATAACAGGAAATTAGGTCTTGAACGAAGCAGGGAAATTTGCCCAGACAAATGACACAGAAAGAAAAGTTTTCAGACTGGGCACAAAGTGACCCAGTAAAAATGACTTGTCAAAGCATACCGATACAAATGCACGGACTGACAATTTACAAATGTCTCCAGCCAAGCCTATAATGTTTTCCCCTGATGATTTGCTCATGTTAAAGGGTACAATTAAGGCAATCCACTCAGAATCACTTCTGCATTGTAGATCCATGTGGCGCAGTTCATCCTGAGGAACATCAATGACCTGATTGGCTCTTCAGAATATGGATTATGAAACTGGCTCAAATTGGTTATTCCACAAAGACCTTTGGATTGACTGCTAAAAGGACGTGTCACTCTCATTGGCTCAGAATTGAGTTGGACATTGATCTGTAAGTTTTACCAAATATGTAGATCAGAGGCGTTCAATTACATTCAATTGGTGACTGGTTCTTCATTCAGAAATAGGCTTGGAGGTCTCACAGCTCAAAAGTGTATTTTCTGTTACTGAGCAGTCTGCTCTCGCGGTACTTTGGCACCATACACCGATCGCTCTGCGGAGCGCCGCTTTAAGTCGAACACACCTAATGATTCAATGACAAATACATTTTTTAACAGTCATGTCGCCACCTGGTTGCATAACGATGTAATCGATAGAATCTTTAAGTGCCAAGTTACGTTCAAAAGGTGATTTGCTCTATTTTGATCGCTACTGTAGACCATAGTGTTTATATCCAAACTATAAACTTTTAAACCCAGTACTTCTGTTATAATATGAATATTTGTAATACAGAAATAATGAAACTGTGTGGTTGAAAAGACTGTTTGTGAAGTTGTTTTATACCTATACATGATTACGGCTCTCTCTAGGTCAGCGGCTGGACAAACGCAGAATTAAATGTTCCAGTGAGATTTTGTCAAAGGTTTAATAGACAGGCAAATCATTGCCATTATGAATGAGATTGGGTGGGTGTTTGAATCGAGATCGCAATCTTTTAACGATTAATCATGCAGCTCTAAAAGATGTTAGTAGAGTAAAAAGTGGGTAGTGTACTATAACAGCCTCTCTTTAAGAGAACATGTGTTGAGTGTCAAGATAGAGGAAAAACAACCTGGATGTTTTCAAAAATGCTGAAAATGACAGTTTCCAGCTATATTATATGCGCCTTATGCGCCTGAAAAACAAGCGCACAGCTAACTTTAGAAAAACTTCTGTTTTTGCAGTAGTTCTGTATTTCTATGGCATTGCTGTCAAAGAGTAATTAGCTGGTGAAGTGGATTTACTTATTAACAAATGTAAGTAGACCAGGGAGATTTTAAAATGAGGAGTTCATTAATTAATCCGTACAATCTTAAATTCATGTTGTGGAAATACAAACTGGAAGACAGAACACAACGGGTGCAGATCTGAAAAGGGGCGGAGCTACATAAGGTCTATAGGCAATCCCTGTAAAAAGCCAGATTATTAGCATTCATTATCAGATAGAGAATAAAAGGTATCGGTCCAGCACAGTAGCTAGATTTATTAGAAACTAGACATTTATTGAATCTTATAATCCACTTAAATACTGCAGCAATTACTTTCCTCAATGAAAAGATAGAGAATATTAGAAAGAAAATTGGAAATGTGCAATCAACTGTTGCTGTAACTCAAACGACATCCATGAGCGAAACATGCTGCATTCTGACCCTTTGTTAAACATTATTAACACTTCCCGCTCTCTAGGACATATCCCTTAAAACTGGCAGTTTGTACTTCCCTTGAGGAATTTTGGTTTGCTGCAAAGCGTGTTACCCACTGAGCACCTCACTGCTTTTTCCACCTCAGAAACACCCAAGTCACAGAATATTTATTGATGCAGTTCATGCATTCATAACTTTGTGACTTGATTATTGTAATGCACTTCTGGCTGGATGCCTGATTGTCTCCATAAATAATCTGGAGTTTGTTCACTGCAGTCATAGTTCTAACCAGGTCCGGAAAATATGATCATATCAGTCCGATATGATACTTGCTGCACTGGTTACCTGTCAATACCTCTACTTAAAAAGCCCAGTCCCTCAACGGTGTACTGATCTCCTGCCTTCTTATTACTCTTCATGCCCAGATACACCAACTAGTCTGCCATTGAACGCCAGTCTCTTTCTTATACCGCATACTTTCATAAGGGGTGGACTTTTATATAGTATAATGTGTAATATTTAATACAACAATAATAATTTGCAATACTATTTTGCTTTCTATTACTACATGTAGACTTGTCTGACATAAATCCAAATATTCTGGACTGGTAAAGATTAAATTTACCTGAAAAAATTGAGTATTTCCCCCCCAAGTGCTGCAAAATGTATCCAGCTACAGACAACAGGCAAGAAGATCAAGAAGAACAGGCATGACCTTCTTTCACTGGACAAAGTGAACATCAGATTTAACTTAACATTGAAAAAATATTTGGTATTCAGTTCCAGATCACTGATTCGCAAGTTTTTGCTTTGATATCATTAATTCAACAGTTCAGCTTTAGACTCTGCATTGATCCACTATTTCAGCGAACACTGCTGCATCTTTCTGAGCAATTCATGTATCATTTGCACACGTTGGTTTGAGTGAACTTGTGATTTAACAAACTCTGTGTGAGTCCCACAGCTGAACTTGAAAAGTGAGGGCGAGTATGTGTCAGACTAAAGGTTCCCTTGTGAGCGTGTGATGAATGAAGTGGAAGCAGTGCCTCTGTGTTCAGAGTCACAAATGGTTGCGGCCGTTTGCAAGACTCATTACGGGCAGAAATATTTTTTGCAGACTGATCAGAACTACTTTTCTGCAAGACTGACAAAGGAGCTGATACATCCATGCTGCCCTGATTCCATCTCGCTCTCTCTCTCTCTCTGCATAATGTGTCCTTTCCTGACCAATTTGTGTCACACAGGATTCTACCTCATTCATTAAGCTAAGTAATAAGGCTCAGTTTAATTATAGCATAGTTGATGACGTCTAGCTTTTAAAATATCTATGGTTAAAAGCCAAATGTTATATCATTGTCATGCTTAATTTCTATAACCCACCAAACAATCATTAATGAATGATCATTACTTCAAGCCATTAAAAACTCAACATTAGATAAAGAGTACAGCCGCCATCCTGCAGACCAATAGTGGAGTTTCCCTTTCACTTGGTTGTACACTGTTAAAACCACATCTCGGGCTGTGGGCCAGCCAGACTGGTTTTATATTGGGGCTGATATGACCTTTAATTAACATTAAAAAGGATAAAACTCTTTGTTCCCTTTGCCTGAAGTTTGCTGATGCCCTTGAAAAGAGAAACCTTCTTTATAACACATGGCCCTATCGCAGAGATAAAAAGTTTTATCATAACTTCTCCATTTTTCATAATAATGGATACTCCCAGAAAAACCAAAGCATGCACTCAGCAGGCCTGAAATATAATACTGACTACATAAATGCATCCTGTCTATAGCAGCCTAAAATAGATGCAGATATCAACAGTCACTACAAGGCCACCACAGTCACATAGGTGTACATTTTATTTTTTAACACTACTGTGCCAGTCCTTTACAATTACTCTGGTTTAAACACCACAATTAGGATGGCTTTTAAAATATTTGTTGTGGCGAGCAGGACGAGGCAGAGGGCCATGAGAGAATGGCGCGAGGCTGGTGGCGTGACTGATAATGAGCGACACCTGCGCGAAGCACCGGTCTCGTATCTCTCACGAAGGAGCGGAAGTATAAAAGGAGGAGCGACGACAGTGAAGATCGAGAGAGGCCAGGTCTGGATTTTATGTTGTGTTTTGTTATATGTGACAGCAGTCGTCTGTGAGGGGCTGCTGTCCTTACTTTCAGTTTGTTGTTTGGTTATTTTACGTTTTTAAAGTCTTTAAATGTTCGCCGGTTCCCGCCTCCTTCTTCCCACAACGTCTAACTTCGCTATATTTGCATATTTTAAAAGTGTTCAATAACCAACTACTCCCAGATGATAGTAACTACAGTAACAATTATCATATAACATAATTGACACACAAATATACACATATATGCGTGCGCGTGTGTGCTGTATATGCTTCTTATACAAAGGTCACTCTGATAAGCAAAGCCCCAGGCAGCGTCTCCATAATACTCCAAATATTGCACACAAACATTCTAGACATATTGTTTGTAATGGTCATGCCGTAAAAGCCCCATTTGTGGCCAATGCTTACGACAGAAAAACTGCCTGTTAAAAGGTTGAAGTGGTGTCATACTACCCTGAATCCTACCAAAATAAACATTCACTCAATGATTTTGTCGATTTTGTCAATGGACGTTACTTGACCCTCTCATCACTGTTGCAAACCTGGAATGTTTTCACTTGCTGTCCTTTAAATTTAATCCTTTATATTAATTACATTGTTGTTTCTGTATTACAGAGCTTACCAAAAATAATTATTTAAAACCTAACAATCAACTGACTTAAAAATGACTGTATCATGACAAAGATGTACATTTAAAGCAACACTGTTGTAAGTTTTTATGCGTGCATACCATATGACTATGAGTATGGCATTGCACTGTGAAATGTCAATGCCCCCGCCGTCTGTTTTACAGATGTCATTCCTCCTGCCCTACACTGACATTTAGTGCAGACATCTGTCATCCGTTCTCCTAAAAATGGTACAGAGCCACTCAAGCACTGGTGCGCACAGCAGAACCTATCAAATGTGCTCCTACGGACAGGTCAGCCTGGCCTAAAACACCAGCCAGAAGACTATTTCCAGAACAAAGCCTATGTTTTATCCAAACGTCCCAACCCTATTCCTTGTTCTGCGTTAGAAACGATCAAATCTTAATGTTAACTAATCAGACAAGAGTCACCAGACATTCTCTTCCTACTCAGCAACTATTAATTTGCAGTTTTGCCCAAATCAATTAAAACATCCCATTGCCTAAATTATTACGTGACAGAGCACAGCAGGGGCATGTAACCTTCATTATGAGTATATTCGCTCCTCTTCAGGCACTCAGAATAGCACTGGATGAGACTGCATGTTAGACGAAATTCAATAACTCAGGACGACACGGTTTCATTATTCTTAATCACCCCTGTTCCGTCTTGTTCATTTAATTTTTCATTTCAGCATGGGGTTTGCAGTCATTGGTCCGAACAGTGGGGAAGGTTTTTTTCAATAAGATAAATCATAAAACACGAGGGCAGACGAGGGCAATGCCCATAGCCAAACCTGTTTGTGTTGCTCACTGGAGAGCAGAGATAAGACTGTTTAATTGCACTTTTTGTAATCTTCCCTCCCACTGTCTAATTTCAAGCTATAAGAAACCAGGCTGTTGATATGTCATTCTCCCTAAAAGGCAAGATAAATATTTCATCTGCAAAAACAACAGATGCCTTGTTTTCTAAAGACTGATCTGTTGTATCATCAGGCAGAGCAATAATCGCAGACAGAGACTGCTGCAACCTCAATGAAAAATTAAGAGTTGTGGGACATTTCTGGAATTTGACATGACAAAACCCATAATCACCTACACAAATGCAATCCTACCCACAGATCTAGAAGACAAAAGCATAAGTGACTCTACCCGTGTAATGTTCCACTGCGGTAAATGCAAAACACCATTATCAAGCCTCCGGCATCAGACGACAGTCCTCTAATGCATCTGCTCAACATAATCACTTAACATCAGGGCTAAACAAAACATTTTCCTGAAAAGAAATGTGGGTAAAATAAAGTGATATTTCACTCAAAAATGAAAATGTCATCATTTACTCACCCTCGAGTTGTTCCAAACCTGTATGAATTTTATTCTTCTGCTGAACAATGTTGGTACCCAAAAAGTTGTGGGGCACCATTAACTAATATAGTATTTTTTTTCTCCATACTATGGAAGTCAATGGGGCTCATCAACTGTTTGGTTTGGAACAACTTGAGGGTGAGTAAATTATGTCAAATTTGTTATTTTTGGGTGAACTATCCCTTGAAGTTATGCTATATATATATATATATATATATATATATATATATATATATATATATATATATATATATATATATATATAGCAGTACATACACACACAGAGGAGAGAGAGAGAGAGAGAGAGAGAGAGAGAGAGAGAGAGAGAGAGAGAGAGAATACAGATACTGTAAAATATAATTCCAAGACTTTCAAGAACTTTTCAAGCACTACTTTTTTGGTTTTCAAGGACTACAATCAGAGATCTCACCTATCATACAATATCTTTATTATCTTTCAACTTCTAAGGTAAATCTAAATCTAAGGTAAATAGATCAACTAAAATAAACTAATAAAAAAAAAAAAAAAATGGTACAAATAATAAAGTGCAGCACATACAATGACTGTGGAAATTTTAATCATTAAAAGTATACCATGACAAATATATCGCTTCCATTTTTTTTCTCATGAATATACAGGCCGTGCAGAATTATTAGGCACGTTGATTTTCTGATCATATTTTATTCCCAGGAACATTTTGCCAATTCCAAACCATATTAATCTTAATAACTACTATTAATTTTGTATTTAATCATTTATAAGTGATATATAATTGTTCATGAAGGCTGGAAATGAAAAATGCCTTATTTTCAGGTGTGCAGAATTATTAGGCAAGTTAGACAGATAGACAGACAGATTGAGAGTGACTCTTGAAGGACCAGCACCACATCCTCTTCTACCACTATTTGAAGAATTCATCTTCCAGAATACGTTTTAATAAGTTTTGTGAGTTAATTTTTAGTCCATCTCTGCAAAACGGACTTCAGGGTAGGATATGGACTAAAAATAAACTCACAAAACTTATTAAAACGTATTCTGGAAGATGAATTCTTCAAATAGTGGTAGAAGAGGATGTGGTGCTGGTCCTTCAAGAGTCACTCAATCTGTCTGTCTATAAAGCCTATAAACAATTTAGTCTTTATGTATTTCACAACACTTCAGCTTGTGATTCTTATTAAGAGGGGGGTCATTTTTTAGGATTCTTTGCCTAACCCAAGTCTCTGAGACCCTGACACCTTGCTCTTCTGGAGACTCCAGGTAGGTTGCAGTTCTGGAAAATGGTGGCGCTGAAGACTAAAGGGTTCCTGATGGTTTCACACTTAATTCTTCACCTTAATTCTTCATTCTTTTGCAGTTAACATGTGTTTTTTCTTCTCCACCTGTTTTTGTCTGACCCTTCTGACCCAATGAGGATTTCACTGTCCAATGGTCATGCCTTAACTGCAATCTCTAGTATTGCATTAGTATTGCATTCTTCTCATGGGGATTTAATCATTTTTGACTTTTCAGTCTGAGTTAAATCTCTTTTTTGGCTTATTTTATCTGTAAAAGAAAACTTGCCTAATAATTCTGCACACCTGAAAATAAGACATTTTTCATTTCCAGCCTTCATGAACAATTATATATCACTTATACATGATTAAATACAAAATTAATAGTAGTTATTAAGATTAATATGGTTTGGAATTGGCAAAATGTTCCTGGAAATAAAATCTGATCAGAAAATCAACGTGCCTAATAATTCTGCACACACTGTATGGTTGACCTGAAGAATGAAAGCTGTATCATATACTTGGATATTTATATGAGCAATATCATGTTCATAGCCACGCAAAATGGCTATATATATATATATATATATATATATATATATATATATATATATATCAGACAGGCTGCAGTATTAATTTTGCATGAAAAGATTGTTTTATCAATAAAATTAAACACTAATTTCGCATATATTGTCTTTCAATAATTCATGCACATTTCAAGTACCTTTTCATAAATATTGCTGTTTTCAAGGGTCTCTCTCTCTCTCTCTCTCTCTCTCTCTCTCTCTCTCTCTCTAGAGAGAGAGAGAGAGAGAGAGAGAGAGAGATATTACATAGCATGATTGCCTAAGTACGATACATTTTGTTGAGAGATAAAATAATCGCATGATGCATAAGGTTAAGCGCTAATTGGATGATTTTAACCAGATTTGCAAGCACTGCACTTCAACACAAGAGACCGTTTTAGAGCTGAAACTAAAACCAAAATAAGGCAAATGCAACTGTGCAAATATCCGGGCAGATGACAATGAGACGTTCTCTAGAATTTTCAGGGAAACATGCACTGAAGGAACTCAAAGGCAAACACTCTGATTTGTGTTGAGCACTGCTGCTTTTTAGATATTCCCTTGTTTGATCTCTCAGCCAAAATCAGTGTAGTGGAGAACATTTGCATAATGGCCGTTATAAACACGTCCTCTGCTTTCAACTCATGTCTTTCAATATGTCAATCAGGACAAAAGGCGTTCAAATGAGAGGAATATAGCTTCTTCGGTTCCGATCATACAAATGGAAGTTGCACTTCATAAGTGGCAATAAGGGACCACTATTCGCATGCTTCTGAATGCAAGGGAAAAGCACAGAAAAATCCCTGTTAGTTTCATTTTTGTCTTAATCTCGAAGCTTCGACCTTGTCACATGATTGGTGCCAAAATGAGGTGCACGTCATCCAGGCTCTTTCTTGATCAAGACAAAAAAAAAGAAGAAAACACATTTTCAGAAGCAATTATTTTTCTGGAGTGTCTCCTCAAACTTTTCAATCATTTTAAATTAAAAGATAAAAGCTTTTTTGAGAGTACTTGAGGGCAGAAACAAACAGATAATCTGAACCTGTGGAGTGCAGTGCTGCAGTGAGCCGAATGCTAATGGTGGAGGCCCATCACGCATTATTGGATTTAATTTTTTAGATGAATATGGCTTTGGATAGCTGCAATCATACATTGTTTATTTCCATACATCAATTAGGACAGAAACAAAAGAGAAACCTTCCTGATTATCAATGCCAATTCTGTCCACTAAAATGGAATAAACTAATTACAGGCACTACGTCATTGGCCAATCATTCTCATGAATTTCTTAACATAACATTTAGGTGTTATGATGTAGCAAATAGACTCATTATCCGAAACCCCTTCAAAACTGCCACGATGAAATGAAGAAAGGCAGAAGAACTAATGGAAGTATGGCATCTCTCTCCTTGATGCGCAGACATCTGCTGCGCTTATTGTTCAGTTTGCTCTAAACTGCATTAGATAACTCTTGTCAGAGCTAATTGGCTCATAAGGGCCCCTAATTAGGAAGACGGGCATGTTTGTAAGCAGTGGATTCTGCAGAGCCGTTTCATGTGGCTGACAAGACTTTATACGCATGTCTAAAGCGTGTCTAATCACATTCCATAAGAAGGAAAATCCAAAAAGCGCAAAACGGAGAACAGACTTACCACAGTGTAAAGTGATTCCATATACCGTTATATCAGACAAAACAACAAATCAGCAGATATTTGGCAATTTTGAAATTTCTAGGAATTTGACTCAAAGATCAGATGTACTGTATGTTTATATTCTTGTAATGAGAAGCGCTTTATGTCTCTTCTGTTTGGTGACATACCTCTCGTCGCCTGGAGGCCCAGCAGGTCTGTTTGATCTTCCACACCACTGCAGCTACCAGCAAAAGGGACAGAAAACAGCTGTAGGATGAAGAAATGAAGGGATGGAAAGATTAAACGTGATGTAGAAATTTCAGAGAGATATCACATCACTAGGGATTGGGCAGTATGACGATAACTAGAAAAGAATCTGTAATTCTGTTTATATTGCAGTAGATCTGCAATATCTGTGCAACTATCAGGGTTTTATTCAATTAGAATTAAACTCTGAAACTACTTGTAAGTTTTAGTGATCTGAGACTTTTGATGTCAGATTGATCTAAATGATGATTTGTAATGAATAATCTTTTGGTTTGCATCCATCAAGTTCTAAATAAAAGAAAAAATAATGATTGGTTTGAAAAAATAACTATATCACGGTATGTTACAGTGATTCAATTATTCACACTGTGTGATATTTGAGTCATATGTCCCATCCCTACAAATCACAAACATTTTGCATTAAAAACAAAGACTTTACTTTTATGCAACACTTTCTTCTCATCTCATATGTCTTCTTATGCAAGTTTTAGAAACTTTGCACTATGAGTATAAGAATGTCCCAGTGACAGATTTATGTTTATACCATTCAACAGATGGCAAATGCGAACATTATCACTGGATAAAAACACTGGATTTTCAACACACAAAAAAACATATTGTGAAACTATTGTTTAGTCATTTAAAAAAATATGATTTAGTAAGAAAATGTCTTAATTTGCATTTTCAGCAATCTTATCAAGATTAATTCGACAATGGAATTGCCATGGCTCATTTGGGGTTGTGTGTGCTGGGAAACAAAGAATTTAAATTTGTTAATGTGGTGGGATTTATTCATTGAGGTACATCAGTGATAGATATATGATTTAAGTTTTTCCTACTGCCTACTTCCCTCCGTATGGATCTAGTTTGTTTTTTGTAATATTCCATTTTGTAGCCACCAATAATGGGTCTCTAGAACATGACAGTTGAGTTGACAAATGTCTTGACTAACATGAAAAAGCAGTATTTTATACAATTGCTTTGTCGCACATTGAAAAGATTAAAGTAAATGGACAAAAGATCATGCACTGATAAATGTCAGCATCTCTGAAACTCGCAGAAGGCTTTCCCAGTGGTCAAGCTGAGAAATATGCTCATCTCAGTCAAGTGCCAGGGTCTGGTGATGTGCATCAAAAGACAAATCTTATAACCGGGCAGACACCAGAGTCGTGAATTGTAGGGAAATTGCTTTTGCTGACTGTATTCACGGATCTATGTGAGCATTCATAAACACCTCTGTGTGAAATTAATTCAGTTTGCATAGATGAAAAAAGTTGTAAAAAAAAAAAAAAATGAAATCCTTCTAATGCTTTCAAAAGCACGCCATCTTAGGGTTGTTTGAAGATAATGGCAAATTGGAGACGACTGGGGAAGAAAGAAACTTGAATGGCTCGATTAAGTAGCAGCGCGGGAGAAATCCCCCTTCAGATCGAAGCCTTTCATCCGGTACATTGCAGGCAGTAAACAGGACTTAATCCCCTCTGCGGTTCCACCTGGAAACCGAATTACTACTAAAAAATAAAGCAATTAAAGGTTCTCGCCCCTCATGTGGTGGTACATGTGGTGGTTGAGTAAATATGTGAGAAAATTAAGAAGGTATCCAGGGACCAACAAAAGCAGAGGATGGTATGAAAGGTCTGGAACACGCTTTTTAAAGAATTCAAAAGCCGCCTGCTAAACAATGATAAAAAGGTGCATCCTAAGTTACACATGCTTCCACTGATCCAAAAAAAAACCCAAAAAACACACCACTCCACTGACTTTGAAGGTTATTTTTTCTCACTTGCAGGAGCTGAAAAGATCCAGAATAAAAATTAATGATTAAACTGTGAACTTAAGTGTTATTTAGCTAATTAGATGCAATTAAGTAGATAAGATCCATTTCAGGAGTCACTTCAGGAAACCTTTCCAGGTTTTAGGGCAAAATGCAGGTGCTATTTACAATATCTACATAGATAACTGCATAGATTTTTCTTCTTATGGTGCAGTCCACGTGTTCTGCAACACTACAATTAGACTTTAAATAAGGAAATACAAAAATAAATCAGCTAACAGAAAAGAAAAAAAAACTAGGAGATGCGAACTATGTAATGAAGGTGAGTTTGTTTCGGTCTCATAAAGCACCACTGACATCATCAAGACCAAACGAGGCAAAAATGACACTGTCACCCCCGGATGATTTCATCTTCTGCCATTTAAGCACCCACTTTTAGCCTTCCTGGCATCCCTGACCGTCTCATCACAGTGAGAGGAGGATCTAGAGGACGATCGAACGGCATGACACCTCTCTTACAACTGATGTTTAGTTAAACTCGTAGTCAAATCACTCTGCATTACAGTTTGCTGATTCGCTGAGCTCCATGTAAATGAGCAAATGTCTGGGAATTGAAATCATTTGAAGGATGTTTTTAGTGATTTCGCAGACGCGAACATTAAGAGGCGCATACCCATATCATCTGAATGAAGCAATCTACGTGCAGAATGGAAAAAAAAGAGACAGCAACAGCAAACCTGGGAGAGGAAGTACTCATGTCCAACCCTGAAGACTGAACGGCATGTGCTAGATATTAAATAAAAGCAAATGGATTGCATGAATTGAACCAAATGCATTATCTTGCATTTAACAAAGAGAATGGCTGTTAAAAAGCCATTCACAGGGTGGAAATGCATTTCACTATTGCTCATGTTAACTGCTCTAATTTCAGGGTGCACATTGACAGGTTCTTAATCAACAATACATTTTCAAACACACCTGCAAAACCCTTTTACAGAGAGGGTCATTCTTTTCTTTTTTTTAGATTGTAAAAACTAGAAAGTTAATATTATCAGGAATGTCTAGATACACCAGGTTTGTACGTTAGACATCTCTCTAGCTGCACAGGTATTGGAACAGAATCTGCCTGAGGCTAGTCTTGATTCCAGCTGTCATGAGTTTGGCAATCTCACTCTGTGGAAATAAAGTGGAAATCACACTGATAAAATCAGGGAAATGCTCATTGGAGGAAGCAGTTGAATGACAGAATTAAATCCTGCCTTTGTTTTCTTTTTTTTTCTTTTCTTTTTTTTTTTGAAAGAGTTAAACTTTCTGACAGAAAGATGCCTTTAAGGAAGCCCATTTTTGCCACATAGAAGAATAAAAATGCTCTGGTAAATCATTATTATGACATAAAGTGTCAAAATTATGACAAAAATTATGATTAAGTC